>NW_023996578.1:0-37439 GCF_015586225.1 Lucilia sericata | reverse complement strand
ACTAACTAACTAACTAACTAACTAACTAACGAAATAACTAACTAAAACTAATAACTACGAACTAACTAACTAACTACTAACTAACTAACTAACTAACTAACTAACTAACTAAACTAACTAACTAACTAACTAACTAACTAACTAACTAACTAACTAACTAGCTAACTAACTAACTAACTAACTAACTAACTAACTAACTAATTACTCTATGGACTAGTCTAGAGTCTATGAACTAGTCTATTGTCTATGGACTGGTCTATGGACTAGTCCAACGGTTCCCAAATGGGGGTCCGCGGACCCCTAGTGGTCCGTAGTAAAATCCTAGGGGGTCCGCGAAGACGAACGAAAAAAACATGAATAGACAATATTCTTTTATATGTAGTACAAATATCTCCAATTTTTGTGTAATAATCCCAAATTTTTTGGTGACTTTTTGAATTTTATTTTTTCGGTTGTTTATCAGGAAGAAGCTAGGCCCTACAAATTTATTGTATAACTTTTATAAAGTAAAGTATTGCGTGATTTGTAATTTTTATTTCCTGTATATGTACTGAAATAATGGTTTTTATTTCAGACAAATAATACTCTGCCTTACAATTAAATTAGGGATACTGGTATTCCGGAGTATGAAGTTCAAAACCATAAAGTAGCCAAAAACCATGAAGTAAAATAATTCGTTGGTATTTTAAAATTCAAATTTAAGTTCCAAATGCACAGTACTTTAACAAAGAGTTCAAATCATATATTATGCGGATAACGCATTCCGCAACAACATAAAAGAAGTCCAACTTTCTTATATTATTTTCCCGAAAACTTATCTCACTTACTCAGTTCAACCTTTGCAATCGCAACAAATTTTTGAAACGTGACCTTTTCGCTATCTTGAAGAAAAATGAACATGAAAGATCTCACGATCAGAAAATGAAACATCATGAAACATATCAACAAAGAAGTCATTCTATCTTCAAAACATGCAATTGAAAACCTATCTGAAATATTATATATTCTCAATGTACGGGAATATTTTATAGATATGACATCTCTACATTTATTAGACCTAGGGATTAATGGACTAGGTCAATTTTCGGATGGACAATTATTTAGAACAGTAGAATATCAAAATATGTATGGGGGTCCGCGAAATTAAATAAGTTCTTCAAGGGGTCCGCGAAGTAAAAATCGGTGGGAACCGCTGGACTAGTCTATAGTCTATGGACTAGTCTATAGTCTATGGACTAGTCTGTAGTCTGTGGACTTGTCTATAGTCTATGGACTAGTCTATAGTCACTTGAAAGAAGTGATTTATAGTCTTGACATTGCCCCGTCCGACTACTATTTGTTTCGAACTTGATTCTCTCTTGGCCTAAAAAGATGTGCTGTTCTTTCGGTGTGGAATCCATATGTTGACAGAAGTATTAGAAATGGTCATAGCCAATACTTAAATTTATATTGTATAAATATTTCAAAATTTTAAAAACTACCGCACAATTTATAGAAAAAGTCCTTTGTTATCATCAAATAAGCCCTTATGTTTTGAGCGATATAATGGGGCTCTATACTTTTGGGTGATTCTCTGCATGAATGGGTAACTGAGAACTGCTGGAAAATGTTCGTAACAAACACAGACACAACACACAAACTAACACTCTCAGCCATAAACTTATATATACTTTCATGGATACAACTATTTACCATAAAAATACAACATGTGTATTAACATATTTGTATAGACAATTTTTCAAATTTTTACTAGATTAAATACTTCAATTTAAATTGATAAATATATTTAAGAGAGTTTGCTTTGAATAATCAAAAATAAGGCTTAATTTTCCCTTCATGATTAATATCGTGTTAAAATGAGAGAACCACTACTAGAGTTCTTACAATTCACATTATTTTAGAGTCATATATCACTGATGTTGAGTACGTATTTGAACATATTGCTATATTAGTAGTTTTTGAAAGCGACATACTAATATTTTTTTATAGTCTTTTTATAAATGTAATGTAATATATATTTTTGTTATTTTTACTGATAAACTTTGCATTAAATATTTATTTAGGGTTCCTATAACTACTTTTCAATCCACCATACTATAAAGTACACTAATACCTACACATTTCCTTACATTATACAAAAGCGGAATAATACGCCATTTAAAAGTTGAAACTATTTTCACATCCGTATGTGGAATATTAAATTAAACGTGTTACAATCCAACAATAACAAAAACAAACATATAGATAAATTCAAACAAAAATTGGATGCTTAAATACAAATACCTCCTCAATAACACAAAATCATATAAAACTACATTCAATTGTATTACTATTTATTTTCCGTTCTCTTTTTTTTTTTGTTCAGCTTTAATTTTTTTCTTTTCAACTTACCTTATGTTTATATTTACTCAAACTATCACGAGCTTTTGTAATCAATAAATTTTCATCTGTTTCCAATTTAAATGAAACAACAAATGCATGTGGCACCCAGAGACTGACCAAAGGTGCCAACATTTTTGGCACTAATTGTAACGAAATTGTAGGAGCACCTTCACCCGACTGCATTTTGTGAGTGGGCTGGAATGTATAAAAGAAAAATATAATAAATATACAATATAAAAAATAAATAAACAGAGTGCTGAATAATATATTAATGTAATAAATGAAAATGTACTGCAACAAATAAATAACTCAAGTCATATTTAACCTCACTTAAATATGTACATTTTGTAAAAATGAATCTTCATATTTTAATGTATATCATAGGCAATTCAAAAGGGGTCTCTAAAACAATTTATAGAAATCCGCCTTTGTCAGATTTAATTCTAATTCATTAGTTCAGTTCTAGTTCAGTTCTAATTCAGTTCTAATTCAGTTCTAGTTCAGTTCTAGTTCAGTTCTAGTTCAGTTCTAGTTCAGTTCTAGTTCAGTTCTAGTTCAGTTCTAGTTCAGTTCTAGTTCAGTTCTAGTCAGTTCTAGTTCAGTTCTAGTTCAGTTCTAGTTCAGTTTCTAGTTCAGTTCTAGTTCAGTTCTAGTTCAGTTCTAGTTCAGTTCTAGTTCAGTTCTAGTTCAGTTCTAGTTCAGTTCTAGTCCAGTTCTAGTCCAGTTCTAGTTCAGTTCTAGTTCAGTTCTAGTTCAGTTCAGTTCTAGTTCAGTTCTAGTTCAGTTCTAGTTCAGTTCTAGTTCAGTTCTAGTTCAGTTCTAGTTCAGTTCTAGTTCAGTTCTAGTTCAGTTCTAGTTCAGTTCTAGTTCAGTTCTAGTTCAGTTCTAGTTCAGTTCTAGTTCAGTTCTAGTTCAGTTCTAGTTCAGTTCTAGTTCAGTTCTAGTTCAGTTCTAGTTCAGTTCTAGTTCAGTTCTAGTTCCGTTCTAGTTCAGTTCTAGTTCAGTTCTAGTTCAGTTCTAGTTCAGTTCTAGTTCAGTTCTAGTTCAGTTCTAGTTCAGTTCTAGTTCAGTTCTAGTTCAGTTCTAGTTCAGTTCTAGTTCAGTTCTAGTTCAGTTCTAGTTCAGTTCTAGTTCAGTTCTAGTTCAGTTCTAGTTCAGTTCTAGTTCAGTTCTAGTTCAGTTCTAGTTCAGTTCTAGTTCAGTTCTAGTTCAGTTCTAGTTCAGTTCTAGTTCAGTTCTAGTTCAGTTCTAGTTCAGTTCTAGTTCAGTTCTAGTTCAGTTCTAGTTCAGTTCTAGTTCAGTAGTCAGTTCTAGTTCAGTTCTAGTTCAGTTCTAGTTCAGTTCTAGTTCAGTTCTAGTTCATGTTCTAGTTCAGTTCTAGTTCAGTTCTAGTTCAGTTCTAGTTCAGTTCTAGTTCAGTTTCTAGTTCAGTTTAGTAGTTCTAGTTCAGTTCTAGTTCAGTTCTAGTTCAGTTCTAGTTCAGTTCTAGTTCAGTTTCAGTTCTAGTTCAGTTCTAGTTCAGTTCTAGTTCAGTTCTAGTTCAGTTCTAGTTCAGTCTTGTCAGTTCTAGTTCAGTTCTAGTTCAGTTCTAGTTCAGTTCTAGTTCAGTTCTAGTTCAGTTCTAGTTCAGTTCTAGTTCAGTTCTAGTTCAGTTCTAGTTCAGTTCTAGTTCAGTTCTAGTTCAGTTCTAGTTCAGTTCTAGTTCAGTTCTAGTTCAGTTCTAGTTCAGTTCTTAGTTCAGTTCTAGTTCAGTCTAGTTCAGTTCTAGTCAGTTCTAGTTCAGTTTCTAGTTCAGTTCTAGTTCAGTTCTAGTTCAGTTCTAGTTCAGTTCTAGTTCAGTTCTAGTTCAGTTCTAGTTCAGTTCTAGTTCAGTTCTAGTTCAGTTCTAGTTCAGTTCTAGTTCAGTTCTAGTTCAGTTCTAGTTCAGTTCTAGTTCAGTTCTAGTTCAGTTCTAGTTCAGTTCTAGTTCAGTTCTAGTTCAGTTCTAGTTCAGTTCTAGTTCTGTTCTAGTTCTGTTCTAGTTCTGTTCTAGTTCTGTTCTAGTTCTGTTCTAGTTCTGTTCTAGTTCTGTTCTAGTTCTGTCATAGTTCTGTTATAGTTCTGTTCTAGTTCTATTCTAGTTCTGTTCTAGTTCTGTTCTAGTTTTGTTCTAGTTCTGTTCTAGTTCTGTTCTACTTCTGTTCTAGTTCTGTTCTAGTACTTTTTTAAGGACTATTAAGCAGACAACTACAAACCGCAAACAATATTAAATGCACCATAAAATGATGATTAGGACACGATAATTAAGTTTTTTTTAATTTTTAATTTCCAGTTACATATTCTTCTTTGCAGCCTTTTGGTTAAATTTTTATATTATTTTACTAACATTTGTAGGAATTAACTAATCACTAAATTGTTCCTAATGTTGAAATAATTTAAAGTAATTTTAATGATTAAATTCATAAACTAATTTAAATTTTCTACAATGTTAGAGCAACATAAACATATTTATACTATTTCGAAACTGCAACCAAAAAATACCAGCTCTGATTTATATACAATACAATTCAAAATATGCATAAATTTTTCCAATAGTATTTGTAAAATATTTACTACCACATTCGTACAATATTTATATCCTCATTTATACATTTAAATGAACATTTGTTAAAGTTTATGTCTTTTTTCTGTTTTAATAAACACAATAACTACAACATTTATTGTTTGAATGTGGTTTAAACACTGTATGTGTTTAAACTTGTAAAAAATAGAAAAAAAATTATTGTTGTTTGGGTGGTTTAAAATAGTTTATTCAAGGATTAGTTCTATTGTGATGTTGACAACGTATTATTATATTTTAGTTTTATTTTTTAAGTTGTTTTTATTGCCTTCTATTAAAGCATATAGTATTTAAAGAAACAAGATGTTTATAATTGGTATTTAAAAGTTTTTTTCGTTATAATTTTATTGAAACAAGCTAAATTTTTCACTATAGGGTGCGTATACATAATATTTCAATTTAATTTCCTGTATTAAGTATACGTTTGACGCTTGAGTGATTCGTTGTGTAAATATAGATTTTTAAATGTCAAAATTATATTGTTAACAAAAAAATCATTATTTAAAGATTTATAGCGAAGGCAAATATAAAATTGGTTAAATAATATTGGAAAAATAAACTATATTATGTACATATATTAAAGTTAAACTGAATGCTGTATAAAAATGACTCACTCTTATAAATAATAATAATAATTTAGTTTGGTCGTCTCCAATAAATACCATAATTTGCATGTTATTGTGATTTTATGAAAAGTTCATTCATATTTTCGAAATTATCAAACTGAATAGAAATACCAGGATGATGTATTTAATTTTCACATTATACTTAAAAACATTTAAATAATAATCCAAACTATGGAATAAAAAAATATGTGTTTAGAACAGTCATAACCAGAGCAACCAAAGTTTACACATGAATATAGTTATATTTTTTGTAGTTCGGTTCTAGATATGTTCTTAAAGCTCTGTTCAGTTCTAGTTCTGTTCCTGTTCTAGTTCTGGTCTAGTTCTGTTCTAGTTCTGTGTCTAGTGTCTGTTCTAGTTCTGTTCTAGTTCTGTCTAGTTCTGTTCTAGTTCTGTTCTAGGGTTCTGTTCTAGTTCTGTTCCTAGTTCTGTTCTAGTTTCTGTGCTAGTTCTGTTCTAGTTCTGTTCTAGTTCTGTTCTAGTTCTGTTCCTAGTTTTCTAGTTGTTCTAGTTCTGTTTCTAGTTCTGTTCTAGTTCTGTTCTAGTTCTGTTCTAGTTCTGTTCTAGTTCTGTTCTAGTTCTGTTCTAGTTCTGTTCTAGTTCTGTTCTAGTTCTGTTCTAGTTCTGTTCTAGTTCTGTTCTAGTTCTGTTCTAGTTCTGTTCTAGTTCTGTTCTAGTTCTGTTCTAGTTCTGTTCTAGTTCTGTTCTAGTTCTGTTCTAGTTCTGTTCTAGTTCTGTTCTAGTTCTGTTCTAGTTCTGTTCTAGTTCTGTTCTAGTTCTGTTCTAGTTCGTTCTAGTTTTTTCTAGTTCTGTTCTAGTTCTGTTCTAGTTCTGTTCTAGTTCTGTTCTAGTTCTGTTCTAGTTCTGTTCTAGTTCTGTTCTAGTTCTGTTCTAGTTCTGTTCTAGTTCTGTTCTAGTTCTGTTCTAGTTCTGTTCTAGTTCGTTCTAGTTCTGTTCTAGTTCTGTTCTAGTTCTGTTCTAGTTCTGTTCTAGTTCTGTTCTAGTTCTGTTCTAGTTCTGTTCTAGTTCTGTTCTAGTTCTGTTCTAGTTCTGTTCTAGTTCTGTTCTAGTTCTGTTTCTAGTTCTGTTCTAGTTCTGTTCTAGTTCTTTAGTTCTGTTCTAGTTCTGTTCTAGTTCTGTTCTAGTTCTGTTCTAGTTCTGTTCTAGTTCTGTTCTAGTTCTGTTTCTAGTTCTGTTCTAGTTCTGTTTCTAGTTCTGTTCTAGTTCTGTTCTAGTTCTGTTCTAGTTCTGTTCTAGTTCTGTTCTAGTTCTGTTCTAGTTCTGTTCTAGCTCTGTTCTAGTTCTGTTCTAGTATCTGTTCTAGTTCTGTTCTAGTTCTGTTCTAGTTCTGTTCTAGTTCTGTTCTAGTTCTGTTCTAGTTCTGTTCTAGTTCTGTTCTAGTTCTGTTCTAGTTCTGTTCTAGTTCTGTTCTAGTTCTGTTCTAGTTCTGTTCTAGTTCTGTTCTAGTTCTTTCTAGTTCGTTAGTTCTGTTCTAGTTCTGTTCTAGTTCTGTTCTAGTTCTGTTCTGTTCTGTTCTAGTTCTGTTCTGTTCTAGTTCTGTTCTAGTTCTGTTCTAGCTCTGTTCTAGTTCTGTTCTAGTCTGTTCTAGTTCTGTTCTAGTTCTGTTCTAGTTCTGTTTCTAGTTCTGTTCTAGTTCTGTTCTAGTTCTGTTCTAGTTCTGTTCTAGTTCTGTTCTAGTTCTGTTCTAGTTCTGTTCTAGTTCTGTTCTAGTTCTGTTCTAGTTCTGTTCTAGTTCTGTTCTAGTTCTGTTCTAGTTCTGTTCTAGTTCTGTTCTAGTTCTGTTCTAGTTCTGTTCTAGTTCTGTTCTAGTTCTGTTCTAGTTCTGTTCTAGTTCTGTTCTTCTGTTCTAGTTCTGTTCTAGTTCTGTTCTAGTTCTGTTTTAGTTCTGTTCTAGTTCTGTTCTAGTTCTGTTCTAGTTCTGTTCTAGTTCTGTTCTAGTTCTGTTCTAGTTTTGTTCTAGTTCTGTTCTAGTTCTGTTCTAGTTCTGTTCTAGTTCTGTTCTAGTTCTGTTCTAGTTCTGTTCTAGTTCCGTTCTAGTTCTGTTCTAGTTCTGTTCTAGTTCTGTTCTAGTTCTGTTCTAGTTCTGTTCTAGTTCTGTTCTAGTTCTGTTCTAGTTCTGTTCTAGTTCTGTTCTAGTTCTGTTCTAGTTCTGTTCTAGTTCTGTTCTAGTTCTGTTCTAGTTCTGTTCTAGTTCTGTTCTAGTTCTGTTCTAGTTCTGTTCTAGTTCTGTTCTAGTTCTGTTCTAGTTCTGTTCTAGTTCTGTTCTAGTTCTGTTCTAGTTCTGTTCTAGTTCTGTTCTAGTTCTGTTCTAGTTCTGTTCTAGTTCTGTTCTAGTTCTGTTCTAGTTCTGTTCTAGTTCTGTTCTAGTTCTGTTCTAGTTCTGTTCTAGTTCTGTTCTAGTTCTGTTCTAGTTCTCTCCTAGTTCTGTTCTAGTTCTGTTCTAGTTCTGTTTTAGTTCTGTTCTAGTTCTGTTCTAGTGCTATTCTAGTTCTGTTCAAGTTTTGTTCTTGTTCTACATTAGTTCGAAGTCTTTTTTTTTTTTTTGGTTTCCCTGATTCTAAGAAATACTGAAATTAGTTTTCTTCAGTTTTAAAAATCTTACAAATTCTATAATACCACCATTGTCATATTTGTAATTTATAAAATGATAAATTATGATAATAATCCATTATTTTATCTACTTCTTATTTTGATTTCTGTTTAAAATAAGGTTCTATAGTATAATAAAATTATTTTAAAGCAGTAATAATTCAAATACACGCACTCAAGAGAAATTTATTTTCCATGTTATTGACAATTTAATAAAAGAATATTGACAAACATTCTATCTTGTTTGTGTGTTCAACTGTCTTTACATGTCTATCATTTCATATTTGGTAAATTATTACTTTCGAAGAAATGTCCAAGATGATGGTGATGAGAAGTGAAAAAAATTTAATAAAACGGGACTTTATTTGAAATGATTATTCCAAGGAAACAGACAACACAAGACAGGAGAAATGAAATGAATGACTGACAGGCTATAGCAGACTCATTATCATCTTTGTTTTTTTTTTTTATGCAGACATAAAAGTTGACATAATCATCATTCAAACTTATAAGTATTGCAAATAATAGAATTCAACTTTTCAAGTTTGTGAAAATATATCTATCTATATACTACAGAAAATAGTATACTTAAAAATAAGACAGGGTTTTCAATTAATATTCACCTTTTTGTACATTTCAAAAAGATTTACTCCTAACCTTTTGTTGTTGTTGTTGTTTTTTTAACATTGTTCTAAAGTTTATATTCGATTTAAGTTTGAAGAAAACCAAAAAAACTTTATTGACGTTTATCTTCCATGTCAAAAATATTTAAATAATTGAATAGATTTAAAGTTAGTTGAACTCTTGCTGGAAAAGGGATGTCAAAACAACTGTAACCAACAAACAATTTCACTAAATTAGATATACAAGTTTGTTCCAGCTGTTACAGTTAAACTTAATCAACGGAACTAGAACTGAACTAGAACTAACTAGAACTGAACTAGAACTGAACTAGAACTGAACTAGAACTGAACTAGAACTGAACTAGAACTGAACTAGAACTGAACTAGAACTGAACTAGAACTGAACTAGAACTGAACTAGAGCTGAACTAGAACTGAACTAGAACTGAACTAGAACTGAACTAGAACTGAACTAGAGACTGAACTAGAACTGAACTAGAACTGAACTAGAACTGAACTAGAACTGAACTAGAACTGAACTAGAACTGAACTAGAACTGAACTAGAACTAGAAACTGAACTAGAACTGAACTAGAACTGAACTAGAACTGAACTAGAACTGAACTAGAACTGAACAGAACTGAACTAGAACTGAACTAGAACTGAACTAGAACTGAACTAGAACTGAACTAGAACTGAACTAGAACTGAACTAGAACTGAACTAGAACTGAACTAGAACTGAACTAGAACTGAACTAGAACTGAACTAGAACTGAACTACTAAACTGAACTAGAACTGAACTAGAACTGAACTAGAACTGAACTAGAACTGAACTAGAACTGAACTAGAACTGAACTAGAACTGAACTAGAACTGAACTAGAACTGAACTAGAACTGAACTAGAACTGAACTAGAACTGAACTAGAACTGAACTAGAACTAGAACTGAACTAGAACTGAACTAGAACTGAACTAGAACTGAACTAGAACTGAACTAGAACTGAACTAGAACTGAACTAGAACTGAACTAGAACTGAACTAGAACTGAACTAGAACTGAACTAGAACTGAACTAGAACTGAACTAGAACTGAACTAGAACTGAACTAGAACTCAACTAGAACTGAACTAGAACTGAACTAGAACTGAACTAGAGCTGAACTAGAACTGAACTAGAACTGAACTAGAACTGAACTAGAACTGAACTAGAACTGAACTAGAACTGAACTAGAACTGAACTAGAACTGAACTAGAACTGAACTAGAACTGAACTAGAACTGAACTAGAACTGAACTAGAACTGAACTAGAACTGAACTAGAAACTGAACTAGAACTGACTAGAACTGAACTGATAACTAACTAGAACTGAACTAGAACTGACTAGAACTGAACTAGAACTGAACTAGAACTGAACTAGAACTGAACTAGAACTGAACTATAACTGAACTAGAACTGAACTAGAACTGAACTAGAACTGAACTAGAACTGAACTAGACTGAACTAGAACTGAACTAGAACTGAACTAGAACTGAACTAGAACTGACTAGGAACTGAACTAGAACTGAACTAGAACTGAACTAGAACTGAACTAGAACTGAACTAGAACTGAACTAGAACTGACTAGAACTGAACTAGAACTGAACTAGAGCTGAACTAGACTGAACTAGAACTGACTAGAACTGAACTAGAACAGAACGAGAACTAGAACTAGAACTAGAACTGAACTATAGAACTGAACTAGAACTGAACTAGAACTGAACTAGAACTGAACTAGAACTGAACTAGAACTGAACTAGAACTGAACTAGAACTGAACTAGACTGAACTGAACTGAACGAGAGCTGAACTAGAACTGAACTAGAAACTGAACTAGAACTGAACTAGAACTGAACTAGAACTGAACTAGAACTGAACTAGAACTGAACTAGAACTGAACTAGAACTGAACTAGAACTGAACTAAACTGAACTAGAACTGAACTAGAACTGAACTAGAACTGAACTAGAACTGAACTAGAACTGAACTAGAACTGAACTAGAACTGAACTAGAACTGAACTAGAACTGAACTAGAACTGAACTAGAACTGAACTAGAACTGAACTAGAACTGAACTAGAACTGAACTATAACTGAACTAGAACTGAACTAGAACTGAACTAGAACTGACTAGAACTGAACTAGAACTGAACTAGAACTGAACTAGAACTGAACTAGAACTGAACTAGAACTGAACTAGAACTAACTAGAACTGAACTAGAACTGAACTAGAACTGAACTAGAACTGAACTAGAACTGAACTAGAACTGACTAGAACTGAACTAGAACTGAACTAGAACTGAAATCAAAAAACTTTATGTGTTTTTTTGAAGGTATTTGTATGTATTTGTATTTATTAAATAGTCCAAAATAGTCCCTAAAATATATTCTTCTTTATAAGATAAAAGTATAATAGATTTAATTTAACCACCTTAAATATTAGAATAAAATTTTTTGAAATTACAACAAAAACAGCTGACTTGTTTCCCCACGTCAGTATAATTTAATATCCACTCATTCATTTAACAACAAATAACCCAATTTAAATTAATCCCATTATGTAAAGGGCTTTATAGCTCTTTAAAAAAAATTTATGAAATGATTTATATTTTCACATAAGGACACACAAACATATGGAAGCAAAAGAAGAAAACTCATTGTAATCCCAAAACGATTAAAGTTATTAAATAATAAATTTTATGACATTACAAATGACACACCTCTTTATAACACCAAACACAATGGAAAGAAATTGGAATAAAAATGTACTATAGGTACTGCTAACAGTTTTAGAAGGAGTCAGTGTATCGCTTTGAAACTGAATTTGTTACTAATGACTTATTTGACATTTATGTGGAGAGAAAGTAAGCTGTCACTGTATTGTTCCCTAGTAATCTAGAAAGTAGTAACTTTATTACTATCTTCCTCAGAAAATAGATTATTAGCAAGCGTTTGAAGAGTAATTTAGTAATTAGCAATTAAAGTGAGATGTGGTTGTAGTATGTAATGGGTAAATTGGCTTTCTTCTAGCACAAGCTGATTTTAAAAGCAGCATGTATAACTATATAATTATTTAACAATAGGACCAGCCACCCCGAACTACAGGGCTCTGTTAAATACAAAACAGACTTACAAAAATGTAAGTATCTAACGTATAGAAATATATTTGTGTAAGAGGAAAACCAACAAATATTTATAAACAAATACACAAACATCGTTATACCACCTTTCAACAACAAATACCAACACATACCAATGTAAATAAATAACTCATAAGAATGAAGGAAAACAACAAAAATAAAATATATTACCAAATAAATAAAATATTCAAATTTCAAAAATTCACCTTTCAAATTAAAGTCCTTAAAATACATTTTACAACACAATCAAACACACACACATATATCATCACAACAAAATTTTGCAGTCGTGCATAAAGACACGCTGGCACACACACATGTACTCCTACTCACACACTCTCTCTCTCTCTCTCTCTTCCTTTTTTCAAATGGAGAAACAAAATCCTTATCCTTTATAGCAATTACGTGCATAGTTCATAATATATGAAAGTGGTAGAGAGTTAAAAGAGATGGGGAGTGGTAGTGAAAAAATAATTTATATTGAATCAAGAATCATGGGAGAGTTCCAGGAGGGAACCCTTAAAAACATGTGTAGAGTATTAAATTTCTAATAAATAAAATAGAAGAAGAAGTATACTTATGTACGAATATAAAAACCATTTTGTAATTTGATTGTGTCCATTATAGAAAAGGAAACAGAAACAGTTACAGCTATTGCCAGTTAAATAGAAACAACTAATGATCTAATAAAGATCGTTAGTTGAACTATATAGATGTTATGCTTAGGTGTTAGATTTGTATATCTACCATTAAATAAGAGAGAAGTATATTGATTTTGTGATTCCGTTTGTTACACTATGATGACGTGTTTTCACCTTACGTTACATTACGCTCGCGGTTCCCCAACAGATGTCACTGGGTGATGTGACAGAGCAACTTATGCTGGATTCCTGAACCCGTTGAGTATCTCTTACTCTTCGCGTAGTAGGGCTGGAATTTCCAGGTTGACACTTGGTAGTTGCCTGTCAATCCGTAGATCGTTCTTTATGCTCTGAGAACGGAACTGATGTAATTGGTGAACGATCGTGAAAGACTTCTCTGCCCGACAAGAGATTAGTAATGATTAAGTATTCCTTTTACTTCAGGGAAGTTCTCGGTGCTGTTGCCATCTCAACAGGATGCATATTGTTTCATGCTACGCGACTTATGGTTGAGGTCCATTCCCTCAACTTGTCGGGGCAATTATTGGGTTCGAATTGACTTTGGAAATTTCTACATCCTTTGTTACATTATCTGACATACAGAGGGATCCTGATTTATTGGCTGGGTATTTCGGACTACCAAATACGTCTCTAGGTGCTGTTGCCGAATCAACAGAGCCATCTCAGTAGTGTTGTTGCGCTGGCTTTAAGAGTTTAAGGAATGCAGTGGAATGGGTCATTAGTTGATAAGGGTGGTAATCTTCGGTATACCGGAAGATTGATTTCACCTGATGTTGTGGTTATCGCCCCTTCTATTGACTTTATTCATTGGGATTGATCCTATGCTGCCTGTGATTCCGCAACGGGTCTACTATGGCAAGAGATTAGATAGCTCGAGTACCCTAGCAAAGAGCTTGTACATGGACCGGCTCAGCCATGTACAAAAATTGCCACCTGAGTTCTTCATAGAAGGATTCAGGTGCGCGTGGTAGACCGTCTCAAGTCTACCGAATGGATGAAAAAGACCACTGGGAAGACTTGGGAATGAGTTTATACCTAGAATGAGTGTGTCGTATGTTGTTCTCTTATGAGTGTGTTGGGTAAATGTGAATTGTGCAGGGTATGGTGATGGATAAATGGTATCTTATACAAGTGATACCATAGAATTTTCTTTCCTTGTCCAGTTATGTTCAGAGTATACTCTGTTTATACCAGATTTACCACAGTGTATCACCGTACTCCATATACGTAAATTGCCACCTGTGTATAAGAAGCTCAATGAGGCGGTGGTGAGTCTTTACAAAAGCTCACCAATGGTTAAAAAATACCATCGTAAAATAGTCCAAAAAGGAGTTAATACATGACAATGAACCTTCTCGCTCAAGTTTTTTTTTAAATGTCTATTCTCTAGATTACTTGGGGATAGTTAATTGACGACTCTCTACGCATTTGCTTTCAAAGGGGGCTGTTGTTTTCAAAGAATACATTTGGTAGGAGTTTAATATGTTTGGAAACGGGTAGATCCTCAGAATCACACCAATGAACAATTACCACGATTTTTATTAGGTGGGAGGGGTATATATTATTATTCAAAAGTAGCCTACAAGCACCCAAGACAGATTGCACTTATTGCTTGTACATATAAAATTAAATCAACACTTTACTATTATTCTCCCAACATTGCTAATTAATTGTCATTTACTGTATTCCTTTTTGGTATTTATTCAGTTGACATAAGCTTCAGTTTGAGCGAACAACACAAAAAGAAGACAATTTCAATTACAACAATAGAAAATTAAATTTTCATGCATGTCCTAAAACAAAGAAGACACATGACTAAGTTACTTGTCGTCTTTACAAAGTTAACGAATAGAAATTGTCTTGGAATTTTGGGAGAAATATAAATTACCCACGTATTTACACAGGAAAATACCCACTTGGAAAGTTAAATTTCATTTCATAAGAATCCTATATGTCCGATTTTATGTTTATTGGTTCAACTTTGCAGAAAAATCAAAAAGTAGGAGGTAAAAAAGGAAAATGTAGCAAAAAGTGCAGTATTATAGAGTACCATTTCATCAGGATGTTGTGTGTTTAATTTTATGTTTCTAGGTTCCTTGTAATAAAAATTAAAAAGGTCCTGTTAAAGAAATCTATCTATCTATCTATCTATCTATCTATCTATCTATCTATCATCTATCTATCTATCTATCTATCTATCTATCTATCTATCTATCTATCTATCTATCTATCTATCTATCTATCTATCTAGCATCTATCTATCTATCTATCTATCTATCATCTATCTATCTATCTCTCTATCTTCTATCTATCTATCTATCTATCTATCTATCTATCTCTATCTCTCTCTATCTAGCTATCTATCTATCTATCTATCTATCTATCTATCTATCTATCTATCTATCTATCTATCTATCTATCTATCTATCTATCTATCTATCTATCTATCTATCTATCTATCTATCTATCTATCTATCTATCTATCTATCTATCTATCTATCTATCTATCTATCTATCTATCTATCTATCTATCTATCTATCTATCTATCTATCTATCTACATCTATCTATCTTCTATCTATCTATCTATCTATCTATCTCTATCTATCTATCTATCTATCTATATATCTATCTATCTATCTATCTATCTATCTATCTATCTATCTATCTATCGATCTATCTATCTATCTATCTATCTATCTATCTAGCTATCTATCTATCTATCTATCTATCTATCTATCTATCTATCTATCTATCTATCTATCTATCTATCTATCTATCTATCTATCTATCTATCTATCTATCTATCTATCTATCTATCTATCTATCTATCTATCTATCTATCATTTACTCAGGAAAGAGTACCTTTTATAGATTTTCATTCATTCCGGAAGGTGCCATGCCCACTATATCCTGTTTTTGTTCACAAATGTTCACATGGATGGATGTCAAAGTTGTCCATTTAATTTTTCAATTATAGATATAGATAAAGCCGACTCTTAGATGGATTCGACGTTCCCACGACAATCGCAATTCTTACCAGCGGAACTACTAGGAGTTCAACGAACAACGATTAAGGATTATCAACTCAGCAACACCGACTTTACACGTGTTGCTGTTACAAGAACAACAATATGAATCCAAGAGGAAAATATTAACATTAAACACCTAAGAAATCTTTGTATTTAAAACATAGATTTAACTTTAATTAAATTTAATAAAATATTTCCTTAAATAAGAAATATATTTCGCACCTAAAGAGTTTTCCACTGAAAAAGCTTTGTTTGGAAAACCTTTTGTGGTTTCCACTTAATTCCCTCAAGAATTACACAAGTTAATGAAAATAAATATTAAAAAAGCATTGAGAATAATGCATCTTTTGTTGTGTTCATAACCTTCGAGGGAGGGAACCAAACTTCCATCAAATTCCAAGAATAAATATAGAAAATTAAATTTAAAGTAAAAGTGCAAATGTAAGTATAAATAAGGAGAGAAAAAAAAATAATAATAATAAAGAAAACAAAACTGTTATAGTCACAAATTATGCAAATCAAATTATTTGATGACATCGTTAAGGATTCTGTAAAACATGAAGTGACAATGACAACACAACCAATTCAACAACAATTTACGTGTAAAATGAATTTGTAAAAGAAAGAGAGACAAACAGTCCGACCGTCAGACAGTCAAACACAGTTATCTTCAGCACATGACATGTTAGGCCGTTAGGCTGAGGTTTGGGTTTACTCCAACACATAAACTCAGTAGATTTTTTATTTGTTCATGACTTTCTTTCACAGCAACGGCAAAGAACAACCATCATTCAGTCGTAACCTCATCCATAGCAAAAAGTTGTATGACAATGAGCATGTTGGTGATAATGAAGATAATGCTGATGATGATGACGACGATGATTTAGTTAAAGATGATGAACCTTAATTCGTATTTCTGTTCTTGGCACAAACTACTTATACTTGGAATCATTCACTCACCGTACTATACACAACATGTCGCATCTTAGTGACACTGCCACCACTAATGTCAATGTCAAGTTACAGAGTCGGTTTCTTTGTCCTTTTTCCTCTCTTCGTTCATTTTTTTATTTTATTACTGTAATAATGTTGTTGGTTTCTTTTCATTTTCCTCTTTTCTCTTATATTTATTTAAAATATAGAAAGTTATGTTTGTTGCTGGATTTAAAACGGATGATAAAATTAAAACTCAAGGAAGTATTTGACAATGAAGAGAACTTGTAATCGTCAGTACGTAAACACCAGCCATGTTCCAACAGATGTATGAAGTTTATAGTATAAACGTACTTTTTATGTTTTTCTACTCCTTTTTTTGTGCCATTTCCGTTCAGTCGAGTTCATTTTAAATTTATTTTTATAAAATTCAATGTCATCTGGCGTAAAATGTTGTTTGTGGCGTAACTTTTACTAGTACAGCCTCCTTTAGCTTAAGGCGCCTTCACCTAAAGATTTACTCATCGTTAGTAGGTTGATGATGACGACAATAAAAATAATAATAATTTCAAATTTACGGAAATTCAAGGGGAAAATAAGATTAACCAAAGAAATTTACTAAAACGACAGTTTCTTTTTTAGTTTAAACTTTTTCTTATATATTTGTACTCGTTTTTCTTTAAGAGACTGTCGCAGTGTAAAAAATCAGCAATGTGGAAAATGTGGCTAATGAAAAAAAAAACAAGAAACTGACAATAGAAATGGAAATAAAATCAAATGGTACATGTTAAAGATAAAAAAAACCCAAACATGAATAGCTAATAGCCGTAGAATCTAACTAAGCGAAAAATGTCTTTAAATATAAAAAGATTTAAATATAAAAATATTTAAATATAAAAATATTGTTTTAACTAGATGTTCCAAAGTTCAGAATAAGGGTATAAATGTCAAACATCAATCTCAAAGATCTCTCAAACTTAAAGTGAGATTAAAATGCCATATTTTTCAATAAATCTATCGATTTTAACTCCCTACAGTTCTCTGTTTTCGGTGTTCCCCTAGGCATGTTATCTTGCTGATCTTCCCTTATCTTGGTGTAATTGAATCCGGGGGAAAGAAATGTCGTTGATAGTAGTCCCCCAAGGCATGTTACCTTGATAGTAGTCCCCAAGCTCTTTTGTCCCTGATTGCAATCAGGACTATAACTGGTCGTTCCTTGGAATGATTTGACCTGAGGTCGAAACAGTCATATGTTTAATTTAGTATCACAGAAACCGTTAGCCGAAGGTTTCCGAGGCCAAGTTTCGGACTTTGTCTTTCGGAGTTTACGTGATTTAAAACCACAGGAAGAGAATATTGGTTAAAAGACTAATACACGGTAAAGTCCATAATTCGGGATAAGTTCGGTGCTGTTGCCGAGACAATAGATAACCCAAAGAGGAGTGACTGTGGGACTAAGCGTTGGAAATGAGTTGGTGTCAAATATATACAATACGGTGTGGATGAAGGGGTATGCCAGCCTTATCCATCCGTATATCTAGAGTGAGTGTGTCGAATGTTTTTCTCAATGAGTGCGTCGGGTTGAATGGTGATGGATGTAAGGTATTTATACAAATGATACCATTGAATATTCCCTCCTTGTCCAGGTATGTATATGTATGTATATTCATCTGTTCATACTACATTTACCGCAGTGTGTTCTCTATAAGTAATTGGATTAATTGATGGAATCGTATTTCGGTCTACCGATTACGTCTTTAGGTGATGTTGCCGAATCAACAGAAACCATCAAATCTACGGGCGTTGTTGTTTGGCAGTTAAGCAATGGGGCAGCAATGGGAGAGAGAGACATCTACTTAATAGGCAGTTTGGCAGGTGTTCGCGTAAAGCACTCGACTTCTTCTTTCAATCGGTAAGGACCTAGTAATGTTGTTTTGATGCTTGTCATTAGATTGCGGCTGATTGTTATAGAACAAAATTCAGAAATATCATGAATTGATAGATTAGATTGTGACAGTTACCGTTGATAATGATGACCTCAGTAAGCCTTCCAGAATTTTATTGCCCTCTAGGCGCACTCTACAATCGAATTGTTGTCCACTCATAATACGTATCACCATACTAATCTAAAACTTGCTTATTCTAAGATCTGAACATAAGATCAGTTGATACCGTAGATCCAGTTTTCGATTGCAATTCAAACTGTAGTATATAGTGTGCGACCAAGACAATTTGGAACTAGAGTTGGTCCCTAACGAGTTAGGGGACCAGTTTTGATCCAATTCCTTTATGATCGTTTTAATCAGTTATGATTTTGATATAAAAATGTTAAACAAGACTGAGGGTGTTCAGCAACCGTAATAAAGAAATTTTCATTGATTATCTCTAAATAAATTAAGATTAAATTATATTTTATTTATGTTTAATTTACGTTTAACAGTTTCTTTTCTATTGAAAATCCTTAATTTTTCATAAAATGTATATCTTCCGTGTTTTAATTCAATTAAAAGTTATCTCAGACATGTTCTATACTTCTTCCAACACTGAACTATTTAATATCCTTTAACAGACTATAGTGTGTAAACAAAAAGCACGTGTTTTAACAGAAAACAATAACCATTCACTCAACAAATATTCATAAAGAAAATAAATGGTTATTGAATGAAAATCCATAAATCGATATGAAAACAAACAAAACCACAATGTTTAAAATCAGGTATTTTAAAAGAGAAAAAACCAAAAAAGTTTGTGGAAGGAAAAACCGCCAACAATTATATGAACTGCATGCAAATACACGCAATACGAAATCCTCCCACTAAACCGACAACAAAAATAAAACTCATCAAAGCTATAAAAACTGAACTTATATGTAAAAAAAGACGTAAAAAAGTGTCATATAAAGCTGTAGGAAAAACAAAACGGGAAAAGTTTTTATACAAAAATTTAAAACCGGCAACAGCAATATTGTATAAAGATTTAATCTCAAACACACTCATATTCTGACACTAACAAAACCCTGCAGTTCAGAATGACACTCCCTAACTAAAACTAATAAAAAAATGATTAAAATACAAGAATATAAAGTAACTACAGTCCAGATTACTTATTTACAGCGACTTACTTAGATTGACTACTCGCTAGATTACTTGGGGACATAAAGGTGACATTGGCTTTTTCTGCATTAGAAAGAGTACTATTACTTTGATATTTGAGAAAAATACTGTCTTTAAATAAAGCATTGATTTCTAAAACTGCTGGGTATACATACCAACATACAAACTGACTCCTTTAGCGGATTATAACACCAACAACAACAGTTAACAAACCTATTGTTGCCATTTTCTCTCAACATATTGATAAAGCATTAAAAACCGGCAAAAAGCAAACAAACAAATCAAATGCGTCTACTACTCACCATCATATCTTGGGGAATGTAAAAATCTGATACAGCTGCTGCCAAATACAAGACCGCTCTCTCCTCAAATGCTGCCAAACATTCGCAGGCGGCACGCAACAGCCACATATAGTCGACGACACTGGTAAAGCTGACATACAAAATCATTTGTGATTCACGTGCCTGTTTGTATTTGGCCAAGATGGGTGCAAATACATCCACGGAATCGGGTTTAACAGTGATTGAGGTACTTTGGCCATTGTCGGTAATGTCGAGCATATCGAAAAATTGTTGCCCCGTAAAGTGACGTGTAAAGGGTTCGAGGGACTTTTGGCGATGCATAAAGATCACGGCATAATTGTGATCGAGGAAATATTCGGCTGAGGAAGAGCCACGTGTACCGGCACTAAAATTATCAACAAAACGTACGTATTGTGCTCCAATGGGACGGTTGTACCACCTGACTGCAATTTTAAGAGTAGAAAAGAAAATTAATTTATTACCATAAATCTTGTTCAAGAAACCTTAAATAAAAATTTAATGTATTTCTTTTTATTTGCCATGATGTACATATAATGTAAGTTGGTTTTATTGAAAATTTGTATAAAATTTTGCCATGACCAGTTGTGCCCTTTGGGCCACATGATTATTATTTGTATTTTCTAAATTGTTTTCTTTTTTATTTTGCCTTTTTATTATACATATTTACATACATACATTCGCTCATATTTCGTCGCTGTTATTTTTGTGTAAGAGACCATTCTGGTTGTTGGGGTCGTATAATTTATATTTATTTTACAAACAAATTTCGATTTGCAACACTTATACGCCATCGTACCATATGCCGACAAAATATAATAAATAGTAACAATAGAATTATTATATTTGACCATGATTATAATTTAAACAAATTTTCACACCAGATTACAAACACAGAAGCTAAGGTCAATTTTATAAATTTTTTTTTATTTTTCTGTCTACTGCTTTTATTGGCCAAAATTATGATTGATGTGGTTGTTTATTGACTGTTACGGACTGACTGAAATGAATGATGTCTACAGGTTTTTTAAGTTTTATTCAGAAAACGAGACTTTAATTTAAAAAGAACCAATATTACAATCGATTTTAGGTCAGTTCTAATTCAATTCTAGTTCAGTTCTAGTTCAGTTCTAGTTCAGTTCTAGTTCAGTTCTAGTTCAGTTCTAGTTCAGCTCTAGTTCAGCTCTAGTTCAGTTCTAGTTCAGTTCTAGTTCAGTTCTAGTTCAGTTCTAGTTCAGTTCTAGTTCAATTCTAGTTCAGTTCTAGTTCTGTTCTAGTTCTGTTCTAGTTCAGTTCTAGTTCAGTTCTAGTTCTGTTCTAGTTCTGTTCTAGTTCTGTTCTAGTTCAGTTCTAGTTCAGTTCTAGTTCAGTTCTAGTTCTGTTCTAGTTCTGTTCTAGTTCTGTTCTAGTTCTGTTCTAGTTCTGTTCTAGTGCTGTTCTAGTGCTGTTCTAGTTCTGCTCTAGTTCTGCTCTAGTTCTGTTCTAGTTCTCTTCCAGTTCTGTTCCAGTTCTGTTCCAGTTCTGTTCCAGTTCTGTTCTAGTTCTGTTCTAGTTCTGTTCTAGTTCTGTTCTAGTTCTGTTCTAGTTCTGTTCTAGTTTTGTTCTAGTTCTGTTCTAGTTCTGTTCTGGTTCTGTTCTAGTTCTGTTCTAGTTCTGTTTAGTTCTGTTCTAGTTCTGTTCTAGTTCTGTTCTGTTCTAGTTCTGTTCTAGTTCTGTTCTAGTTCTGTTCTGTTCTAGTTCTGTTCTAGTTCTGTTCTGGTTCTGGTTCTGTTCTAGTTCTGTTCTAGTTCTGTTCTAGTTCTGTTCTAGTTCTGTTCTAGATCTGTTCTAGTTCAGTTCTAGTTCTGTTCTGTTCTAGTTCTGTTCTAGTTCTGTTCTAGTTCTGTTCTAGGTTCTGTTCTAGTTCTGTTCTAGTTTCTGTTCTAGTTCTGTTCTAGTTCTGTTCTAGTTCTGTTCTAGTTCTGTTCTAGTTCTGTTCTAGTTCTGTTCTAGTTCTGTTCTAGGTCTGTTCTAGTTCTGTTCTAGTTCTGTTCTAGTTCTGTTCTAGTTCGGTTCTAGTTCTGTTCTAGTTCTGTTCTAGTTCTTGTTCTAGTTCTGTTCTAGTTCTTTCTAGTTCTGTTCTAGTTCTGTTCTAGTTCTGTTCTAGTTCTGTTCTAGTTCTGTTCTAGTTCTGTTCTAGTTCTGTTCTAGTTCTGTTCTAGTCTGTTCTGTTCTAGTTCTAGTTCTGTTCGGGTCTGTTCTAGTTCTGTTCTAGTTTCTGTTTCTAGTTCGGTTCTAGTTCTGTTCTAGTTCTGTTCTAGTTCTGTTCTAGTTCTGTTCTAGTTCTGTTCTAGTTCTGTTCTAGTTCTGTTCTAGGTTCGTTCTAGTTCTGTTCTAGTTCTGTTCTAGTCTGTTCTAGTTCTGTTCTAGTTCTGTTCTAGTTCTGTTCTAGTTCTGTTCTAGTTCTTTCTAGTTCTGTTCTAGTTCTGTTCTAGTTCTGTTCTAGTTCTAGTTCTGTTCTAGTTCTGTTCTAGTTCTGTTCTAGTTCTGTTCTAGTTCTGTTCGTAGTTCGTTCTAGTTCTGTTCTAGTTCCTGTTCTAGTTCTGTTTCTAGTTCTGTTCTAGTTCTGTTCTAGTTCTGTTCTAGTTCTGTTTCTAGGTCTGTTGTTCTAGTTCTGTTCTTAGTTCTGTTCAGTTTCTGTTCTAGTTCTGTTCTAGTTCTGTTCTAGGTTCTGTTCTAGTTCTGTTCTAGTTCTGTTCTAGTTCTGTTCTAGTTCTGTTCTAGTTCTGTTCTAGTTCTGTTCTAGTTCTGTTCTAGTTCTGTTTCTAGTTCTGTTCTAGTTCTGTTCTAGTTCTGTTCTAGTTCTGTTCTAGTTCTGTTCTAGTTCTGTTCTAGTTCTGTTCTAGTTCTGTTCTAGTTCTGTTCTAGTTCTGTTCTAGTTCTGTTCTAGTTCTGTTCTAGTTCTGTTCTAGTTCTGTTCTAGTTCTGTTCTAGTTCTGTTTCTAGTTCTGTTCTAGTTCTGTTCTAGTTCTGTTCTAGTTCTGTTCTAGTTCTGTTCTAGTTCTGTTCTAGTTCTGTTCTAGTTCTGTTCTAGTTCTGTTCTAGTTCTGTTCTAGTTCTGTTCTAGTTCTGTTCTAGTTCTGTTCTAGTTCTGTTCTAGTTCTGTTCTAGTTCTGTTCTAGTTCTGTTCTAGTTCTGTTCTAGTTCTGTTCTAGTTCTGTTCTAGTTCTGTTCTAGTTCTGTTCTAGTTCTGTTCTAGTTCTGTTCTAGTTCTGTTCTAGTTCTGTTCTAGTTCTGTTCTAGTTCTGTTCTAGTTCTGTTCTAGTTCTGTTCTAGTTCTGTTCTAGTTCTGTTCTAGTTCTGTTCTAGTTCTGTTCTAGTTCTGTTCTAGTTCTGTTCTAGATCTGTTCTAGTTCTGTTCTAGTTCTGTTCTAGTTCTGTTCTAGTTCTGTTCTAGTTCTGTTCTAGTTCTGTTCTAGTTCTGTTCTAGTTCTGTTCTAGTTCTGTTCTAGTTCTGTTCTAGTTCTGTTCTAGTTCTGTTCTAGTTCTGCTCTAGCTCTGTTCTAGTTCTGTTCTAGTTCTGTTCTAGTTCTGTTCTAGTTCTGTTCTAGTTCTGTTCTAGTTCTGTTCTAGTTCTGTTCTAGTTCTGTTCTAGTTCTGTTCTAGTTCTGTTCTAGTTCTGTTCTAGTTCTGTTCTAGTTCTGTTCTAGTTCTGTTCTAGTTCTGTTCTAGTTCTGTTCTAGTTCTGTTCTAGTTCTGTTCTAGTTCTGTTCTAGTTCTGTTCTAGTTCTGTTCTAGTTCTGTTCTAGTTCTGTTCTAGTTCTGTTCTAGTTCTGTTCTAGTTCTGTTCTAGTTCTGTTCTAGTTCTGTTCTAGTTCTGTTCTAGTTCTGTTCTAGTTCTGTTCTAGTTCTGTTCTAGTTCTGTTCTAGTTCTGTTCTAGTTCTGTTCTAGTTCTGTTCTAGTTCTGTTCTAGTTCTGTTCTAGTTCTGTTCTAGTTCTGTTCTAGTTCTGGTCTAGTTCTGTTCTAGTTCTGTTCTAGTTCTGTTCTAGTTCTGTTCTAGTTCTGTTCTAGTTCTGTTCTAGTTCTGTTCTAGTTCTGTTCTAGTTCTGTTCTAGTTCTGTTCTAGTTCTGTTCTAGTTCTGTCCTAGTTCTGTTCTAATCCTTCACCTAACATCTATAAACCACTTAATATAAATATTTTGTAAATCCAATGGTATTTTTAAAATTAAAGTAGTTTTCCCACTTACTCATCAATACAATATTGAAATTTTCCTTTTCCCTATAAATATTTTTAATGCTTCTTTTCTTAACACCATTTTAAAGAAGCCCGCTATTAAACTTAATTAAACAAGTAGAATGAAACAATTTTAGTGTTTTGTATCTTGGGGATTTTTTAATAAATAATTTCGTAACAAGCCACATACAGTCAGTTAGTTGTTTCCCTCTAAAAACTATAAACATAAATTTCATTGTTGGTTATAAAACAATGTAGAAATGAACAAAGTAACACTATTAGTCAGTTCGAGCGTTTTTCAGTTGTATGTTGTTATTTTTACGCCTTCTATAACAGAGTTTTAGTTGTGTTTCACTAATGATTTGCAGAAAAGTTTGTAATAAATACTAAAATTTTTACTTGTTCTATGTGGTAATTGTGTTGGCTCAAATTAATTTGATTCATTAAATGTATTCAACTTAATGGTTTTTAGGTTTTTTTTTGGGAAATTTCTTTAAGATTCATTATAATGATGAGTCATGTGGGAAAATTTCTTAAAAGCATTAAGGATATTGTAGCTTTTGTTGTGTTTGATTATTTAAGGTTAAAGGAATCATGGTAAATGACACTTTTAATTAATTGTTTAATAATAAAAGAAACACAGGAAACGTGGCATTGTATATTAAGGATTAAGAAATAATCCTAAAAGGAAAATCCTGGAAACCTTTTGGAATTTTGTTGCATGTGTTTTAGTCTACCACTATGGGGGTCGTGTGTTCGATTCCCACTAGAGACTCTGGTCTGTTCTTATCCTGTGTTCAGTTCTTAAGTTAGAATATAATTTGTAACTGGATGCCAGAAACAATATAACAACTTTACTATAGTGATAAACCCTTACACGTGCTTCTTAAATAAAACATCCAACATTAAATTAAATATTTGTACTGGATTTAATAGGATGAAACCATTAAAAGTTCTTTTTCGCATCATTTTTAACAGATTATTTAAACATTGATCCACACGACAACATTTGGTTTCATGGCTTTGCATCAAAAAAAAACATAATAAAAAGTAATACATCTACAGACAGATTCATTGAACATAAAAATTTATACAAAAAGAGAAAAAAGGACAAAAAAATGTACAATGTTCGAACAAAATATTATAAGAATATCGTATACAGCAATACTTACTGTTACAAGGACGATTCTGTTTTGTAGTTTATTGTGTCGTTCACAAAATTCTTTCAATAATGAACGATTATCCTCAAAATCTGCTGGGGGTAGATGTGTATTGTAAAATCCTCCCAATTTGTCATAATGATATACGGTTTTTTATTTTTTTCGGTATTTATGGTTTTTATTATATGATTTCTTTTTTTTTTGGTTTTGGTCTCTAGAGTATGAGTGGTATGATGATGACAATTTTATACACTCAATAAGTTTGTTGTCGAGGATTAAGAGTGATGTGCAATTTATTGCTGCTGCTGGTGTTGACTGAATTATTCAAATTAAAGTACCGCGCACTCCTCTTGATGTTAGTCAATAATAATGCTGAATATTACAGAAAAATAAAACAAAAAATTGCTATTTAATAACGAAATTAATAAGTGCATGTAATAACTAGCTAACATAACATACATACAAACATCTGTATGTTAGTATTTGAGTAATTAAATAATACACTTAAATACATATATGTATTAATAAGTTTATAGATGCAAATTTCTTTCCCTTTGAACATGCCCTTTTGCATTTTCCTTTTAATTTTTTTTTTTTCTATTAAAAATGATGTAAAACATGAATAATCCTTTTAACCACTTGTATTATCTTTCCAAGAGCCTTTAATTGTTCCACTTGACGAAACGGAAATTATTAGTCTTTATTACAAGAAAAATTGTAAAATTAGGGCGAACGGACATTTTAATATAAACAATGTAATGGAAATCAAACAAACAAACAAACAGACAAACAAACAAACAGACAAACAAACAAACTAACTAACAACTAACTAACTAACTAACTAACTAACTAACTAACTAACTAACTAACTAACTAACTAACTAACTAACTAACTAACTAACTAACTAACTAACTAACTAACTACTAACTAACTAACTAACTAACTAACTAACTAACTAACTAACTAACTAACTAACTAACTAACTACTAACTAACTAACTAACTAACTAACTAACTAACTAACTAACTAACTAACTAACTACTAACTAACTAACTAACTACTAACTAACTAACTACTAACTAACTAACTAACTACTAACTAACTAACTAACTAACTAACTAACTAACTAACTAACTAACTAACTAACTAACTAACTAACTAACTAACTAACTAACTAACTAACTAACTAACTAACTAACTAACTAACTAACTAACTAACTAACTAACTACTAACTAACTAACTAACTAACTAACTAACTAACTAACTAACTAACTAACTAACTAACTAACTAACTAACTAACTAACTAACTAACTAACTAACTACTAACTAACTAACTAACTAACTAACTAACTAACTAACTAACTAACTAACTAACTAACTAACTAACTAACTAACTAACTAACTAACTAACTAACTAACTAACTAACTAACTAACTAACTAACTAACTAACTAACTAACTAACTAACTACTAACTAACTAACTAACTAACTAACTAACTAACTAACTAACTAACTAACTAACTAACTAACTAACTAACTAACTAACTAACTAACTAACTAACTAACTAACTAACTAACTAACTAACTAACTAACTAACTAACTAACTACTAACTAACTAACTAACTAACTAACTAACTAACTAACTAACTAACTAACTAACTAACTAACTAACTAACTAACTAACTAACTAACTAACTAACTAACTAACTAACTAACTAACTAACTAACTAACTAACTAACTAACTAACTAACTACTAACTAACTAACTAACTAACTAACTAACTAACTAACTAACTAACTAACTAACTAACTACTAACTAACTAACTAACTAACTAACTAACTAACTAACTAACTACTAACTAACTAACTACTACTAACTAACTAACTAACTACTAACTAACTAACTAACTAACTAACTAACTAACTAACTAACTACTAACTAACTAACTAACTACTAACTAACTAACTAATACTAACTAACTAACTAACTAACTAACTAACTAACTAACTAACTAACTAACTAACTAACTAACTACTAACTAACTAACTACTAACTAACTAACTAACTAACTAACTAACTAACTAACTAACTAACTAACTAACTAACTAACTAACTAACTAACTAACTAACTAACTAACTAACTAACTAACTAACTAACTAACTAAGTAACTAACTAACTAACTAACTAACTAACTAAGTAACTAACTAACTAACTAACTAGTTCTTATCCAGAAAAGAAACGATTTTCTGAAGTACATGAAGGACGAAAGGATTTTGGGTCCCATGGATTGCACATGGGGAACGATTAGTTAAACGTAAATGGCTCAGTTTGCACAATATAAATTTACTAAAAGTTGTAATTCCCCCATCATTCCGCGCAATTTTTGATATCCTGTTCTAACGTTAAACTTATCGCGGATATATAGTAGTCGGATGGGGCAAGCTCTCGACTATAAGACGGATAAGGCAAAACCTTCCTTCGTGTCATGATGGCATATTATACATTCATTTCTGGCCGCATATTATGGACATTTATAAAAACAACTTTCGAAAGGTCTCAGATATCTTCGGAATCAAAACCCTTCATTCCTTAGAGTTATTGGTAAACATATTATGTTACACAAATCGGTCAGTTGCAATAATAGGTATAATATAATAGGCAAATCGAGCCCGCACTTTATTATACCCGCACCACCTTAAAGTATACCGATCGATTCAGAATCATTTTTTGAGTCGATTAAGACATGTCCGACCTCCGTCTGTCCGGCTGGCTGGCTGTCCATGTAAACCTTGTCAAGATAATTTGATGAAATTTGGACCAAACTTGATTTTTGGCACAAGGACGAAGCCTATTGAAAATGGTTGAAATCGGTCCATTATTTCACCTAGCCCCCATACAACCGTACCTCCCGATTTGGGCTTTTTATGCCATAATTACGTCAAATATACTATTATCTCTCTAAAAATTGACACAAATAAGTTTTATATAAGTGTAAATGACACTGCAGATTTCCGTAATGATCGGCCCTTATTTGACCCTAGCCCCCATACAAACCATCCTTCAAAAAATATCTTAAACGTCTTAAATTGACTGGTAACCATTTGTATCGCAATGAAACTCAACATAACTAACTATTATTTAAAAATATATCCTTTTCCCAAATTGAATGAGGATCGGCCCATGTTTGACCTATACTCCTATATAAAGCATCATTTAGAAATTTTTTTTTTATCAATAAATTGCTTAAATACTTTGGAATTAAGGTAAAATTCAACATAAAAGTTTCATTATGAAAAATAAATTTTTTTAAAATATACTCATGGTGTAGGGTATTATATGCTCGGCCATGCCCGACTATACTTTCCTAATTGTTTTTTAAATATTTTTGAATTAATCTTAAATTGTTATTACATTGAATAATAGATGTTTCTTACCAATGAAATAATAATGATAATAACAACAAATTAATTAATATTAAATGTCTCTCTATATTTAACCTCATCAAATATGACAATCCTCATAAAAAACAAAACCAATAGCAATTGAATGGAGGAGCACCCTAGTGTAAACAACACATCTGGCGTTGGTCAAACTAAATAGCAAATTGGTCAATAGTTTTTAGTCGTTCAAGTTCAACAAAAATTTACCTTATTTACTTTAGTGGAAATAAAGGAAGAAAAATATGAACAAAAAATATAATAAACATGGTATATAGAATTATATATGACCATAACGGAAAATAATAGAAAAAAGCAGAAAAACAAAAAAAATTGTGAAAATCAATTAAGGTAATTAAAATGTTTTCAAAATAGTTGAATGAAAAAAAGGAAAATAAATAAAAATTTATAAACATATGTCTCTATGTAAGATGATTGTATTACGTTATACATATATTTATTAATTGAATAGTTTCATGTCATGTTTTTGTATTTATTTTGTATTATTTCTCTTGTTTTTTTAGGTTAAGGCTGCCATTGACAAGTAAAGGAAAAAGGAAATACTTGTTGTACATTTTGAAACTTGTGAATGAATGATGGAAAATTAATTGTAGCGTATTAGAGGCGCGTATGAGCAAATATTAGAGGCAGCTATTTTAAAGAATTAATTTTGTTAAAATAAATACCTATGTTAAGTATCATCAAGATGTTTAATGATAAAAAATATGTACATATATTAAGAATAATGAATCGTAACCGCAGGTACCTTAAATGGATTGTATCACATCTGGAAAATAGCAATATATTGAAGTTAAACATGAATAAGATAGGAAACCACCCTATTTTACTCCTATTTTAACTCTAAGAGGTTTTAAACATTTAACTTAACGACTGACAGTCACTGAGATAATTCACTGTACAATATGGTTTTATTTTTTTATTTATTTAAACATTTTAGTTCTGTTCTAGTTCTGTTCTAGTTCTGTTCTAGTTCTGGTCTAGTTCTGTTCTAGTTCTGTTCTAGTTCTGTTCTAGTTCTGTTCTAGTTCGGTTCTAGTTCTGTTCTAGTTCTGTTCTAGTTCTGTTCTAGTTCTGTTCTAGTTCTGTTCTAGTTCTGTTCTAGTTCTGTTCTAGTTCTGTTCTAGCTCTGTTCTAGTTCTGTTCTAGTTCTGTTCTAGTTCTGTTCTAGTTCTGTTTTAGTTCTGTTCTAGTTCTGTTCTAGTTCTGTTCGCAACAAGGTTTCTGGATTAAATCACTTCCAACTTTTCTACGCTGATACAGGGTCTCGATCGAGAACATGTATCTTATGTCACAAGAACTTATGTTTTCTCCTCTCAACAGGATTATTCACATCGGATGCAACGGTGCTGAAGCAAGGTCGTGGCAACATATACCTTGCATTTGTTTACCTGCCTTTCGATTCTCCGATACTACCACCAACGTCGGAGCTGATGAACTAGTCGAAGAGGCACAAAGGAATAATAAGAAAATTGTAATAGGTTGTGATGCCAACTCCCACCATGTAGCTTGAGTAGTACAAACACCAATCGCAGGGGACAAGCCCTTATGGATTTCCTTAATGCTAATGACTTGATCACATCGAAATTAGGTAATAAAGCTACCTTTGTCAATAGAATCAGAGAGGAAGTATTAGATATAACTATATGATCAGAAGAGCTTATAAACGAAATTCAGGAATGGAGAGTTTCGGACGAGCACTCCTTTTCTGACCATCGGTACATAAGATTCAAAATACTACGGCCGCCACCAAAGCCGATAAAGTTTCGGACTAAGTCTAAAACTAATTGGAAAATGTTCGGTTCCTTACTAAAGAACCGTTTATGTCAGGACACTTTTCAATGTCGAAATAAAGAAGACAAAGACGCCAAAGTGGAAATGCTCACAAGTGCCTTGGTTGAATCGTTCGAGGACAGCTGCCAAATGCGAGAGCGGAGATCTGCCCAGGAGAAACCCTGGGTAACCGGGGAGATCCGGAACCTTGGTAAGACTTTTCGCAAACTATTTTATCGGGCACGGCGTAAAAAGACCTCAGTATACTGGGATGTGTATCGTAGTAAACTTGGTGAATATAAGACAATTGTTCGTAAAGCCAAACGAGACTCCTGGAAACGTTTCTGTAAACAGGTAGACAGCGTAAATGGCGTATCGAAGATAAAAAATTCCTATCCAAAACTCATGTCCAACCGAAATCTATGGTTGATGATACGGTTAGGAGGCTGGAGGATATGGAGGAGACAATGAAACTCCTAATGGACACTCATTTCCCACCCGGTATATCGAATAACATAGATGAACCGATATTGGAGAAAGGGGAGGCTAGCACGGAAATTGTAATTACATCTGATATGGTTAAAGAGGCAATCAAGAGCTTCGCTCCCTATAAAGCTACAGGGACGGATGGCATTTTCCCGACACTCTTACAGATGGAGGCGGGACTGGTCTCCGTACATCTGTCTCAGATATTCACTGCATGCTTGAAATTCACATATACCCCCATTAAATGGCTGGATGCAAGGGTAATATTTATACCAGGGAAAGCTAGCTATTCGACACCTAAGTCTTATATCTTTTAGTTCTGTTCTAGTTCTGCTCTAGTTCTGTTCTAGTTCTGTTCTAGTTCTGTTCTAGTTCTGTTCTAGTTCTGTTCTAGTTCTGTTCTAGTTCTGTTCTAGTTCTGTTCTAGTTCTGTTCTAGTTCTGTTCTAGTTCTGTTCTAGTTCTGTTCTAGTTCTGTTCTAGTTCTGTTCGCAACAAGGTTTCTGGATTAAATCACTTCCAACTTTTCTACGCTGATACAGGGTCTCGATCGAGAACATGTATCTTATGTCACAAGAACTTATGTTTTCTCCTCTCAACAGGATTATTCACATCGGATGCAACGGTGCTGAAGCAAGGTCGTGGCAACATATACCTTGCATTTGTTTACCTGCCTTTCGATTCTCCGATACTACCACCAACGTCGGAGCTGATGAACTAGTCGAAGAGGCACAAAGGAATAATAAGGAAATTGTAATAGGTTGTGATGCCAACTCCCACCATGTAGCTTGAGTAGTACAAACACCAATCGCAGGGGACAAGCCCTTATGGATTTCCTTAATGCTAATGACTTGATCACATCGAAATTAGGTAATAAAGCTACCTTTGTCAATAGAATCAGAGAGGAAGTATTAGATATAACTATATGATCAGAAGAGCTTATAAACGAAATTCAGGAATGGAGAGTTTCGGACGAGCACTCCTTTTCTGACCATCGGTACATAAGATTCAAAATACTACGGCCGCCACCAAAGCCGATAAAGTTTCGGAATAATTCTAAAACTAATTGGAAAATGTTCGGTTCCTTACTAAAGAACCGTTTATGTCACGACACTTTTCAATGTCGAAATAAAGAAGACAAAGACGCCAAAGTGGAAATGCTCACAAGTGCCTTGGTTGAATCGTTCGAGGACAGCTGCCAAATGCGAGAGCGGAGATCTGCCCAGGAGAAACCCTGGATAACCGGGGAGATCCGGAACCTTGGTAAGACTTTTCGCAAACGATTTTATCGGGCACGGCGTAAAAAGACCTCAGTATACTGGGATGTGTATCGTAGTAAACTTGGTGAATATAAGACAATTGTTCGTAAAGCCAAACGAGACTCCTGGAAACGTTTCTGTAAACAGGTAGACAGCGTAAATGGCGTATCGAAGATAAAAAATTCCTATCCAAAACTCATGTCCAACCGAAATCTATGGTTGATGATACGGTTAGGAGGCTGGAGGATATGGAGGAGATAATGAAACTCCTAATGGACACTCATTTCCCAACCGATATATCGAATAACATAGATGAACCGATATTGGGGAAAGGGGAGGCTAGCACGGAAATTGTAATTACATCTGATATGGTTAAAGAGGCAATCAAGAGCTTCGCTCCCTATAAAGCTACAGGGACGGATGGCATTTTCCCGACACTCTTACAGATGGAGGCGGGACTGGTCTCCGTACATCTGCCTCAGATATTCACTGCATGCTTGAAATTCACATATACCCCCATTAAATGGCTGGATGCAAGGGTAATATTTATACCAGGGAAAGCTAGCTATTCGACACCTAAGTCTTATCGACCGATAAGTCTTACGTCCTTCCTACTTAAAACCTTGGAACGGATAGTCGATAGTATGGTTAAAAGCAGTATACCCGACAAAGACCTAAAATTTAAGCAGCATTGTTATGTAAAGGGACAATCGGTGAAAACCGCTTTAAACGAAGTTGTCCACTACATAGGTGCATCCTTTGATAGCAAACTATATACACTGGCGGTATGCATTGACATCGAAGGCACCTTCAATAACGTGCACACTGATAATCTTATCCAATCCCTAGACCAGTTTTACGTTGACCGGGTGCTTCATAACTGGATCAACCACATGCTAAGGAATAGATGGATAAGCTGCGAGATGTACGATATAACTATCAGGAAAAAGGTATTTCGCGGTATACCACAGGGTGGCATTTTGTCACCTTTACTCTGGGTTACCACGATTAATAGCCTCCTAAGGACCCTAAGCGTGAAAGGACTTAGACCTGTCTGCTATGCAGACGATGTCGTAATACTTTTAAAGGGAAAGGATCCAAATTACTTGTGTAGAAGAGCTGAAGAGGCTCAGAATACGGCCTTGAGCTGGGCTCAACCGAGAGGCCTCAATGATAACCCGGCAAAAACAGAAATCTATCCTTTCACAAGGAAGACAAACATTTCTACGTATACTGAAGCATGCTTCCTGGGCAAGAAGATACCAGTGACAAAGTTAAGTACTTAGGTGTAATCCTCGACCGGAAATTAAAATGGAGACACCACATAGAGGATAGGATCAACAAGGCACATCGGTGCTGGACGATATGTGGGAGAACTATAGGCATGAAATGGTGTCTTAATCCTGCAATGACTAATTAGCTTTATAAAAGTGTAATTAGACCAATTCTAGCTTATGCTTCAATAATCTGGTGGACTGCTTTAGACAAAAAGTGCAATATCAAACTACTACAGGGAGTTCAGCGTACATGTTGCTTGGGTATAAATGGTGCCATGTATACTACTTCAACCAAGGCTCTGGAAACGTTGCTAGATATTCCACCCATTGAAACATATTTAAGATATGAGGCGGCGCTTACAGCCGAACTGCTCTTTACTTTAGGCGAACTGGCCAAAAGCGGTTATAGGACACGTCATCAATGTATACTGGACACATTGGAAGGTTACACGCTCAGAGATACAAGCCGATGGGAAATGATCGGCGGCGGCGGCGCAACCATTTTGGGTCGGCGGCGGCGGCTTATTACAGAAAATATCGGCGGCGGCTAAATTGTCGGCTCAATTTAACTTTTTCTTTAGATTTATTATATTGAAAAATCTTTGTATAATAGTCTGTTACATAGAAACCTGTCTCTATATACGTTTTTTTTCTGCAGAAAATGGACATTTATAGTAGTTTTCACTATTTTAATATTAGCACAATATTGTGTAGCAACTCTTTTCAATTTGCCATAAGAATTTAAAATAGTGGCAACTCGGTTCAATTTGGTGAACATGTGTGACATGTGTGATTCTAATCTTTATCAGCGGCTACGTTTAAGCCGGATTAGCTTTTGAGCCGAAATAAGTCGGCGGAGGCGCGGCTTGCAAAATATTACCGGCGTCCAGCCGCCGCCGATTTGAGCCGTCTCGGCTTGTATCTCTGTACAACGCAATCATCGGACACAGACACAGAATATGTCGGAAACTTTGAAACGTTGATCCCAGTTAGAATGTCTTGGTCAAGCGGAACATTAGAGCAAATACCAGTAGGAATCCGTTGTTACACGGATGGCTCTAAATTGGGGGACAAAGTGGGGCTGGGGTTCTATATTGAAGACCCAGAAACAGAAATATACCACCGTTTACCAAATCATAACACAAGCTTCCAGGCAGAAGTTCGAGCAATAACGGAATGCGTAAATTGGATTAGAATAAATATGGCGCCCACAGCGCTTAATATATTTACCGATAGCTAGAAGGCAATTAGGGCGATATCAGGCGATGGAACTAAATCTAAGAGCGTTTTGGGTACCAGCCCACTGATGAGAGCAAGACGAAAAATCTTCTGAAGTTAGTATGATGGTACGTATTCTGAGTGGACACACAGGACTACGAGCACATCTATGCAAAAGTGGACGTGCGGATTCAGACGAATGTAGAGCATGTGGAGAGGACAGTGAAACTCTGGAGCACTTTCTTTGCCACTGCCAGGCATTCGTCGAAGTTAGATCCAAGTATCTTGGAAGTGATGTTATTCCGGAAATAACATTCCTGACTAACACCGATTGGAAGATTCTTAGGAATTACGTTCAGGAAACTGAGTTTATGAATCACTGAAAAATAATTCATTCAGTTCCCTTTTTTTTTTTCTTTTTTTCATGATAAGGAGCGCACAACAGGCCAATAGGTGTATTTCTTCGGATTTGATGTAGTACACATCTTCCTATCAACCTAGTTCTGTTCGAGTTCTGCTCTAATTCTGTTCTGTTCTAGTTCTGTTCTAGTTCTGTTTTAGTTCTGTTCTAGTTCTGTACTAGTTCTAGTTCTAATTCTGTTCTAGTTCTGTTCTAGAGTTTTGCTTATATTGTAGCTATTTATGGATTTGAAATAACAAACTTCTCAAAAGCATTTCCAAATATATCCTTTCACAAAAGTGAAGGTTATAAGCAAATCCTTAAACTTTAAAAAATATGAATCATTCGGTAAGCTTTTAGATTTATCCAGATATATGTAGATATGAAAATCATGTAGATAGTTTGCAAATTCGGTAGGCCCCGTAATAAAAAATTTACCATTTTACTTATATGTGTGTTAACGCAAGCATTTTTAGTAGTTTTTATAACATGGTTTTTATTTTTACTTTTATGAAAACATGTTAAATAAAGAAAAATTATTTTCACTTATTCTTCAGTAGCTGCTACTTACTGCTGCCTCTTATTCTACGTTCCTCATACCAAACCACATTAACTGTGTAAGCCAAATATGAAGGTAAGAAGGTAAATGCTACTTATGTATATTTTACATACATACTTATGTACACAAAAAGAATAAGAAAAGTGAAGAGAATGAGGGTAATGTACAAAATTTTCTAACAAGCCAGTAATTTGATAAAGATTCAGTAGGATATAAAATGAAATTGTATAAAAAAGGTAACTATGAATAATTCATAATATTCAAGAGTCTTTAAAGCACCATTACTTTAGCTACAATTATCATACACCAACTACAAATAATCAAAAAAAAAGAAAAAAAAGCTAAAACAAAATCTTATTTAACATCAAGGATATTTCCACAATTCCATACTTAAGTAGACAAACATTAAAAGAGAAAAACTAGCACTCAAAGACACACATTAATATGATAGTTGTGAATAATGTATTGTATGTGTGTGTGTGCGAGTTTTAATGTAAGAAAAATTAGAATTTTTCTACCACACTATTTGTCTTACTAAGTACATGTACTTAGTCAGTCCGTACACTCATTGAAAAATTGTTTACTTTTTAACATTTAACATTGGCATATTAATTATTTGAACTCTTCGCAACGACAAATGTCGAAAGGTCTATGTAGGCTTAAATTTGTACTCTCAATAATTATAGAATATTTAAAAGTCAATGTCAAATCGTGACTCTTGCTAAAATGTAAATTAATAGTGAGTTAGTTAGTTGTAAAAATAATAGTTATATTTAGATTAAAAAGTGTACGTAAATAGATTTCGGTAGACTTTGCTCCTACTTTTTGTTATTTTATTTATTCAGCGTTAATAACGTCATCATTGTGTGAGGATAATTACTAAGTTAGTAACAATAATGTTTGTGGTTTTTTATTGTTGCATTGTAATGGTCTATATTTATTTTATATAGTCAAAATGAATTATAAGCACAAAATTAACATTGTTTAATCCTTTTCTTACAGTAATATTGTACGTAATTGCCTAATATTTATAGATATTTGGAATTATTAGTTGTATAACTTAGAAAATGCGGGCTGTTTCAAAGTTTGAGCATTAATTTTGAAACATCTGTAAATATAAGTATATCCAATGTAATGGGCATTGGTGTGGCTCCGATGGGTTATTGTTTAGTGTTCTAGACTGTTAGACCGAAGGACGTGTGTTCGATTGCCAATAGAGACACTGTAAAGAGCGCACAATAAGTTTAGAGGCCTAGGTGTATTTCCTTGGATTTGATGTGACATACCTACTTTCAAACTAACTGACCAATGTTCTAGTTCTGTACTAGTTCTGTCTAGTTCTGTTCTAGTTCTGTTTAGTTCTGTGTTAGTTCTGTTCTAGTTCTGTTCTAGTTCTGTTCTAGTTCTGTTCTAGTTCTGTTCTAGTTCTGTTCTAATTCTGTTCTAGTTCTGTACTAGTTCTGTTCTAGTTCGTTCTAGTTCTGTATAGTTCTGTGTTAGTTCTGTTCTAGTTCTGTTCTAGTTCTGTTCTAGTTCTGTTCTAGTTCTGTTTAGTTCTGTTCT
>NW_023996577.1:0-38382 GCF_015586225.1 Lucilia sericata | reverse complement strand
ATTACGAGCACATCTATGCAAAACTGGATGTGTGGATTCATACGAATGTGGAGCATGTGGAGAGGACAGTGAAATTCTGGCGCACTTTCTTTGCCACTACCAGTCGTTCGTCGAAGTTAGATCCAAGTATCTTGGAAGTGATATTATTCCAGAAATAACTTTCCTGACTAATACTGATTGGAAGATTCTTAGGAATTACGTCCAGGAAACTGAGTTTCTGAACACTGAAAAATAATTCATTCATAGGTGTATTTCTTCGGATTTGATATAGTATACATTCTCCTATCAACCTTACCTAACCTAACTAACTACCTATCTAACTAACTAATTAAACTTCCATCGATCAGTTTTCTATAGAAAACTTATATTCATCAGTTTTCTAAAGAAAACGTCTATCGATCAGTTTTCTATAGAAAATTTCTATCGTTTGCTATTAAAAGATTGAACAATCGTTTTTCTATAGAAAATTATAATCGATCAATATTCTAGCAAAAAACTTGTATTGAACAATTTTTTAGAGAAAATTTTAACGATTGATTTCCGCAAGAATAGTTCTGAGGATAAGTTTTCTGTATAAAAGTTAAGTTGAAAAGCTTTTTACAGAAGAATTCAACCAGTTTACTATAGATACCTTTTATGGAACAATTTTGTATAGAAAACTTCCATCGATAATAATTATAAATAATCTATTATAAATTCCTATTGATCGGTTTTCTTGAGTAGCTTCTTCTTTCGATCATTTTTGTTTAAATTAACATCGAAAAATTTCCTATAGAAACTTCTATCGATCTATTTTTCGATTATCGGTCAGTTTTCTATAGAAAATTGTATTTCAATGCTTTTTATTTAACTTTTCGGAAAAGGCCTTAAATGTCTACACTTAAAGTAAAAACTTAAATATTTGTTAAAATCGTTAAAAACAAACCAACTTCTTTCCATATTGAATTGGCGCACAAATCTTAAAGACAAGGAAAAAGAAAAACAATTCCTTAATAACACTTTAAATATATGTAGCAATGAGAAAAAAATATATATTACCAACCAAAATTTAAAGCCAAATAATTAATTTGAAGACATCCTTATACTTATGTATGTATATTTGTGTGTGTGAGTTCGTCTGTGTGTAATTATTTTCTTTCTTTTTGCACATCATCTTTGGCTGCAATTGTTTTTCCATTTAACGAAAAATTTCAATGTGTCCATTGCACTGTAAAATTAACAAGTAGGAAAGTATAGTCGGGCATGGCCGACCATATAACACCCTACACCATGAGTATATTTTAAAAATTTTTATTTTTCACAAAGAAACTTATATGTTGAATTTTGCCTTAATTCCAAAGTATTTAAGCAATTTATTGATAAAAACCAAATTTTCTAAATGAGGCTTTATATAGGAGTATAGGTCAAACATGAGCCGATCCTCATTAAATTTTGGAAAAGGATATATTTTTAAATAATAGTTAATTATGTTGAGTTTCATTGCGATACAAATGGTTACAAGTCAATTTTAGACGTTTAAGACATTTTTTGAAGGGGGGTTTGTATGGGGGCTAGGGTCAAATAAGGGGCGATCATTACGAAAATCTGCAGTGTCATTTATACTTATATAAAACTTATTTGTGCCAATTTTTAGAGAGATATTAGTATATTTGACGTAATTGTGGCATAAAAAGCCCAAATCGGGAGGTACGGTTGTATGGGGGCTAGGTGAAATAATGGACCAATTTCAACCATTTTCAATAGGCTTCGTCCTTGTGCCAAAAAACATGCTTGGTCCAAATTTCATCAAATTATCTTGAAAATTGCGGCCTGTACCTTGCGCACAAGGTTTACATGGACAGCCAGCCAGCCAGCCGGACAGACGGACGGACGGACGGACATGTCTTAATCGACTCAAAATGTGATTCTGAGTCGATCGGTATACTTAAAGGTGGGTATAGGACCAATATTTTTGTGTGTTACAAACATCAGCACAAACGTATAATACCCTCCCCACTATAGTGGTGTAGGGTATAAAAAGAATCATGTACTACATGTCTTCTTAAAATACATGAAAACCATTGTTTTCAATCTTGTTTTTTTTTTTTGTAGTTTTCTATAGTACATATGTACATACAATCGAACAACCGCCACAATGCATTGCATCCTGTCGTCATTGTAGTCCAGCATATTTCTTCAACTGTCATTTAAACTTTCATTACGTTCATTGATGTTGAGCGGACATAGCAACGCTTTCAATTTTTACCATTCATTTGCTTCACTTAATTCCTTTTGCTGTTTTCGGTTTTATTTTCATTTTCATTTTAATTTCTCCTTTTTATTTTTCTTGCATTTCAATAACAAGGATTTCGATATGTTTTTATTTCATTTCGTTGAAAATACATGATAAAATTTTTATATATATTTTCTTTTTAATGCAAGTGTTATTACTTACTTATATGTATGTATAATGTAAATTTTAGATAGTGGGTTAATTGCTAATTTGGCAAGGAATTTGTAATATATTTTTCAAAATTTTCAACTTTTAAATTTCTAAAGAAAAGCTCATTATTACTTGCCATTTTTCTAACATCTTTAAGACAATTACTTTTTTTCTCTCTCGACAATCAAGATAACAAGTCATTTTGTCTAAATAAAAATTTGTTTTAACAGTTTAAGTTACTCATCAATTAGACGCAAACAATTGTGTGGTAAAAAAATGAAGTGTAGAAGATGATTTTTTTTCTTTCTCCTCCACCACCACTCTCACCAGATGATAAATGGATTTGCTGCTCCAAATATTTATATATGTATGTATGTCTCTACTTGTGTATATGTACTCAAGTATATATCCTTAAAAATGTTTATTGTAATTTTTAGCATAATGTATCATATATCGACACATTGATTGATACCAGTAACGGGTCATTAATCAAAAACCACCATTGTCAATTACAGGCCACAAAAACCAATGTCGTCTGGACAAGGGTGTGAATGAAAAGCTAAAAGTCCTCTATATACACATTAACAAAAGAAAATAAGTTAAAAAATAAATGATTTTCTTACTTTTTTTTTAATTTTCACCTTCTAAAACATGTTTGCACTGTTTAACCAACTTATGATAAGGGTTATTGTGTGACATTTTGTTTGTTAAAGTAATAAGAATACTTTAAAAGATTTTATGTTAACTGTCATGTCCTGTTTGCATTGGCTATTAAGATGAAAAGTGTCATATTGGGGGAAAAAAATAATAATCTTTAGCACTTTGGTATTTTTACCCAAATTAAGTAATTTTTTAAATTTATGCAAAAATATTAATACTAACTTCAAATTATTTTTCTGCTTGTGGATATTTTCTAGAGAAAATTTATAAAGAGATATTTGTTATAGAAATAGGTTTGACAGATCTTTTCTATAGGAAATTGTTCACGAAACTTTTTTTATAAAAACTGATAGCTAAGTATTAGGAAGTGATCGTGAGAAGTCGTCTATAGGAAACTAAAAGTTAGAAATCTTTCTTTAAGAACTGATAATCTACAGGATGATATTGTCTTCGATAGAAATTTATCATGAGAAAAATCTTCTATAAAAATTTCAGCCTGAAAAGTTTTTTATAGTAGATTGATCTTAAAAGTAATCGTCTTCGGTAAGCCCATCGACAAGCATTCCTCTTGAAAACTAATATCAGGAACTGATCGTGAGAAATTGTCTATAGGAAACTAAAAGTTAGAATTTTTTTTAAGAACACATGATCTATAGGGAACTATTAACTTCGATAGAAAGTCATCATGAAGATGATCTTAGCGTGAAAAGTTTTTAATAGTATCATGAGGAAAGTCTTCTATAAAAATCTGAGCGTGAAAGGATTTTTATAGTAGATAGATCTAAAAAGTGATCGTCATCGATAAGCAGATCGATAAACATTCTTCTTGAAAACTAATATTAGCAACTGATCATTAGAAGTCATCTATATGAAACTGAACGTTAGTAATCTTTCTTTAAAAACTCATGGTCTATAGGGAACTATTATCTTCTATAGAAAGTCATCATGAAGATGATCTAAGCGTGAAAAGTTTTTTATAGTATATTGATCTTAAAAGTGATCCTCATCGATAAGCCGATCGACAAACATTCCTCTTGAAAACTAATTGACTGAAAAGTTTTCTATAGAAAATTAATCAAGTTGATCGAAGAAGTTAAAACAATTTTTATAGACAAATACTTTTGGCAATACCTTGAAATATATGTGCGAGCCTAAAACTTCCTTTTGAAAATTTATCTAAAAAAAAAAAATTTTAAACAAAACTGATCGATAGAAGTTTTTTTAGATAAAACAGATCGATATTTTTTTATTTAAGTTAAGTTTTCAATAAAAAATATCGACAGAATGTTCAGAAGTTTACCATAGAATACTTATCATAAGAAATTTTCTATAAAAAACTGATCTTCAGTTTTATCAACAATAGTTTTCTATAGAAAAATTATCAGTAACTATTATCGAGAGAAGAAGTTGATCGAAGAAGTTAAAACAATTTTTATAGACAAATACTTTTGGCAATACTTTAGTATACAATAGTTTTCTATAGAAAAATGATCAGTAACTATTAACGAGAGAAGAAGTTGATCGAAGAAGTTAAAACAATTTTTATAGACAAATACTTTTGGCAATACTTTTAAAAATATCTGTGAGCCTAAAACTTACTTTTGAAAATTTATCTAAAAAACATTTTTAAACAAAACTGATCGAAAGAAGTTTTTTAGATGAAACAGATCGATATTTTTTTATTGAAAAGTTTTTCAATAAAAAAATATCGTTAGAATGTTCAGAAGTTTTCCATAGAATACTGATCATAAGAAGTTTTCTATAAAAAAACTGATCTTAAGTTTTATCGACAATAGTTTTCTATAGAACAATGATCAGTAACTATTAACGAGAGAAGAAGTTTACTATAGAAAACAGATCCACAGAAGTTTTCTTTAGGAAATTGATCTATAAAACTGATCGACAAAAGTTTTCTATAGAAGACAGATCGACACAAGATTTCTATAGAAAACTGATCGACAAAAGTTTTCTGTAGAAAACTGATCGACAAAAGTTTTCTATAGAAAACTGATCGACAAAAGTTTTCTATAATAAACTGATCGGCAAAACTTTTCTGTAGAAAACTGATCGACAAACATTTTCTATAGTAAACTGATCCAGAAAAGTTTTCTATAGAAAACTGATCGACAAAATTTTTCTATAATAAACTGATCGGCAAAAGTTTTCTATAGTAAACTGCTCGAGAAAAGTTTTCTATAGAAAACTGATCGACAAAAGTTTTCTATAATAAACTGATCGAAAAACGTTTTCTATAGTAAACTGATCGATAAAAGTCTTCTATAGAAAACTGATCGACAGTTCGAAAAGTCATTGACAAAAGTTTTCTATAGAAAAGTCATTGACAAAAGTTTTCTATAGAAAACTCATCGACAAAAGTTTTCTATAGAAAAGTCATTGACAAAAGTTTTCTATAGAAAAGTTATTGACAAAAGTTTTCTATAGAAAAGTCATTGACAAAAGTTTTCTATAGAAAACTCATCGACAAAAGTTTTCTATAGAAAAGTCATTGACAAAAGTTTTCTATAGAAAAGTCATTGACAAAAGTTTTCTATAGAAAACTCATCGACAAAAGTTTTCTATAGAAAACTGATCTCAAAAGTTTTCTATAAAAAACTAATCGAAAATTCTATAGAAGACTGATAAACAAAAGTTTTCTATAGAAAACTTATCGGCAAAAGTTTCCGATAGAGACTGATCGAAAAAAGTTTCCTATAGAAAACTGATCGGCAAAAGTTCGCTATAGCAAATTATCAAAAAAATTTTCCGATAGAAAACTGATCGAAAAAAGTTTCCTACAGAAAGAATATATGTTTTCTAAGCAAAATTATCGATGAAAATTTTTTTTAGAAAAGTTATCGAAAAAAATTATTATTAAAAAATTATCGATTTTTTTTAAGCAAATTGATTTACAAACATTTCTATAGAAAACTGTTCTATAGAAGTTTTATTAAAAAACAAAACGATCGACAGAAGTTTTCTATAGAAAATTGATCTACAAAATTGTTTTATAGAAGCCTGATCGTCAGAGGTTTTCTGTGGAATACTGATCATAAGTTTTCTATAAAAAATGGATCGTCAGAAGCTTCCTATAGAAAATAGATCGACAAAAATTTTCTATGGAAAACTGATCGTGTGAAGTTTCCTACATAAAACAGAGGTCTTCTATAGAAAAATTATCGGCAACAGTTCTCTTAGAAAACAGATCGACAAACAACTAAAATAGAAAACTGATCGATTGAACTTTTTAATAGAAAACTTATCGAAAGGTTTTCTTTACAAAATTGATTGACATAAGTTTTTCTTAAAATGTTTTCATAAAAAAATTGATTGACAGAATTATAAAAAAGCGATCGATAGAATTTTGCTATAGAAAACTGATCAATACAAGTTTTCTATAGAAGATTAATACAAAAAAATTATCTATAATAATTTCATCAATACATTTTCTTTGGTTTTCTTTTCAGATTGATTTGCAATATTTGAGTAAGTTAAACTCAATATTAAATAAAATATAGAAAATAAATACAATGAACAAATTTTATATTTTGCAAGATGTTATCTAACATCAGCATATATAAAACATAATTTTTAGCAATAATTTTTAGAGATAATAAAACTATTTACTTTTTAATGGTCAATAGCAGAATTTGAAATTAGATTATCACGAAAAAAAGCTGTTCAGTTGCAAAAATTTTAAAAATTTAACATATATCTAGTTAGTCACCTGCATAAATACCTCAACCATAGCTATATAATTGTGTAAAAAATATTTTCACTAAAAATATTGAAAAAAATACACAAATTGCATCAAACTCTTGACATTGTATACATATGTACATATGTATGTAGTATGTTTCTATGTAATGTATTGATGCATAAAAACGTTACCAGAAAAATGGGTGATGAAAATGCATAAACGTATTTGGAATATTTAAACGAATTCGTATTTCGTACGTGAATATATTTAACATTTTTTTTTTTTTTTTTGAAATCGAAAAATTTATGTTGAAATAAAACAAGAAAGTTAAATGTAAAAATAAATGCACACATACACTTGCACTCTCATTTCATAAGAAAATAAAGACAGAAAAATTGCAATTTCTTGATTCAATCTATATGATGACATACTAATTTTAAGGAAAAACGATTTTTTTTTTGCCTTTCTGTTTTTAAGCAGAAATGAAAAAAATTATGTACTAAAGCATCCTTTAAAATTGTGGCGGAAAATACTAACGTAGAAAAAGTATTTTACGTGACTTGGCGAATCTCTTTTCCTGGCTTAAAAACAAGCAAGAAATCTTTAAGAATCTAGAATATTTTAACTAGCAGTTTCGGTGAAATGATGTTATAGTAGTGTTAGTAGAAAATGTAATAACCAAGGAGAAAAATATCAATGCTTTGGCGCAAGCAAGATAAATTTGTTGCATATTTTTGTGTGTTTCAAGGAAAAGTTAAGGCTTTGGTTAAGAATGTTTAAGTGGTTGAATGACAGTTTTCTAGCAATTAGTGATCTAACAAATACTGGCAGATAAGTGATCTACACAAGTTTTCTAAAGAAAACTGATTCACAAACTTTTCCCTATAGAAATCTGATCGGCAGTATGGTATAGAAGTTTTCTAATGAAAATGATCTAATGATCCATAGAATGCTGATCATAGAGTGCTTGATCGATAGAAGTATCTTATCGGCTACTAAACAATAGAAAAATCTTTAAATGCAGCTGATCGATAGAATTTTTCGAAAATTGATCAATAGAAGTTTTCTGATCTGATCTTCTATAGAAAGACTGATCGATAGAAGTTCTCTATAGCAAACTGATGAGATAGAAATAGAATAGAAAACTGATCAATAGAAGTTTTCTATAGAAGATTTTTACAGAATCGATAGAAGTTTTCTATAGAAAGACTGATCGATAGAAGTTCTCTATAGCAAACTGTTCTATAGAAGCTTTCTATAGAAAACTGATCAATAGAAGCTTTCTATAGAAAACTGATCAATAGAAGCTTTCTATAGAAAACTGATCAATAGAAGCTTTCTATAGAAAACTGATCAATAGAAGCTTTCTATAGAAAACTGATCAATTGAAGTTTTCTATAGAAAACTGATCTATAGAAGATTTTTACAGAAAACTGATCTATAGAAGTTTTTTTTACAGAAAATTTATTGAAGGAAGTTCTCTATAGAAAACTGATCGATAGAAGTTCTCTATAGAAAACTGATCGATAGAAGTTTTCTATAGAAAACTGATCAATAGAAGTTTTCTACAGGAAACTGATCTAGAGAAGATTTTTACAGAAAACTGATCAATAGAAGTTTTCTATAGAAAACTGATCTATAGAAGATTTTTACAGAAAACTGATCTATAGAAGTTTTTTACAGAAAACTGATCAATAGAAGTTTTCTATAGAAAACTGATCAATAGAGGTTTTTTATAGAAAACAGATCAATAAAAGTTTTCTATAGAAAACTGATCTAGAGAAGATTTTTACAGAAAACTAATCTATAGAAGTTTTTTACAGAAAACTGATCGAAGGAAGTTCTCTATAGCAAACTGATCGATAGAAATTTTCTATAGAAAACTGATCAATAGATGTTCTCTATAGAAAACTAATTGGTATAGGGATGATCTTTGCCAATCACCACTTCAATTGGAAATGCTTACTAAACAAAACATTGAAAATAAACAAAAACATACCTCGCCATTTAGTCATCATTGGCATGTAAAGAATGTCTCCAAAAAAATAAGAAAAAAGCACTGTTCCATAGTTTTTATAATAGTATATGTTTCTATTTGTACGTTTTTCTTTTCGCTTTGCAGAGCGCGTTTCCTAATACCGTAGACGTTTCGGAGTTTGGTTGGCTTTTGGTTGCACAAAAATTCTAACGATAAATCATTTAACAAATAGAACACAAACATACAATTACAACGGTAGTAGGAGAAATTTTAGCAGCCAGCAGCAGTAAGCGGCAATGGCAACAAAATAGCGTTTGCAACAAACAGCAACAATAGTCAGGACAGTAAGAATGCCAACAACAAAAAAATAGTGTAAAAATTACATTGAATTGAGAATCAGTTTGTGAACAACTTATAAAAAATATATAACGTGGGGTATTCTTTTTTGGCGCTTCTTGTGAATTGTTACGAAAACATGTTGCAACATACAATATAAAAACACAACAAATAATATAGAACACAAAAAACAGTATGGAAGAATAACAAAAACCAATACTGAACAATATTTATAAATTATGAGAATCGCACAGTAAATTGAAATGTTACTGGCTTCCTTTACACTATGATTCCATTATTCTGTTTTTATTTCGTTAGTTATGCCTTTGGAAGTTCATTGGTTGGCTTGTGGTATTGTGAATAGTAACGGAGGTGACCAATAATCACTTCAATTCTACTTTAGTTCAGTTCCAGTTCAGTTCTAGTTCAGTTCTAGTTCAGTTCTAGTTCAGTTCTAGTTCAGTTCTAGTTCAGTTCTAGTTCAGTTCTAGTTCAGTTCTAGTTCAGTTCTAGTTCAGTTCTAGTTCAGTTCTAGTTCAGTTCTAGTTCAGTTCTAGTTCAGTTCTAGTTCAGTTCTAGTTCAGTTCTAGTTCAGTTCTAGTTCAGTTCTAGTTCAGTTCTAGTTCAGTTCTAGTTCAGTTCTAGTTTCCGTTCTAGTTTCAGTTCTAGTTCAGTTCTAGTTCAGTTCTAGTTCAGTTCTAGTTCAGTTCTAGTTCGTTCTAGTTCAGTTCTAGTTCACGTTCTAGTTCAGTTCTAGTTCAGTTTCTAGTTCAGTTTAGTTCAGTTCTAGTTCAGTTCTAGTTCAGTTTCTCGGTTCCGTTCTAGTTCAGTTCTAGCTTCAGTTCTAGTTCAGTTCTAGTTCAGTTCTAGTTCAGTTTCTAGTTCAATTTCTAGTTCAGTTCTTAGTCAGTTCTAGTTCAGTTCTAGTTCCGTTCTAAGTTCATTTCTAGTTCAGTTTTAGTTCCGTTCTAGTTCTAGTTCAGTTCTAGTTCAGTTCTAGTTCAGTTCTAGTTCAGTTCTAGTTCAGTTCTCGTCTTCCAGTTTCTAGTTCAGTTCTAGTTTCAGTTCTAGTTCAGTTCTAGTTCAGTTCTAGTTCAGTTCTAGTTCAGTCTAGTTCAGTTCTAGTTCAGTTCTAGTTCAGTTCTAGTTCAGTTCTAGTTCAGTTCTAGTTCAGTTCTAGTTCAGTTCTAGTTCAGTTCTAGTTCAGTTCTAGTCAGTTCTAGTTCAGTTCTAGTTCAGTTCTAGTTCAGTTCTAGTTCAGTTCTAGTTCAGTTCTAGTTCAGTTCTAGTTCAGTTCTAGTTCAGTTCTAGTTCAGTTCTAGTTCAGTTCTAGTTCAGTTCTAGTTCAGTTCTAGTTCAGTTCTAGTTCAGTTCTAGTTCAGTTCTAGTTCAGTTCTAGTTCAGTTCTAGTTCAGTTCTAGTTCAGTTCTAGTTCAGTTCTAGTTCAGTTCTAGTTCAGTTCTAGTTCATTTCTAGTTCAGTTCTAGTTCAGTTCTAGTTCAGTTCTAGTTCAGTTCTAGTTCAGTTCTAGTTCAGTTTCTAGTTCAGTTCTAGTTCAGTTTAGTTCAGTTCTAGTTCAGTTCTAGTTCAGTTCTAGTTCAGTTCTAGTTCAGTTCTAGTTCAGTTCTAGTAGTTCAGTTCTAGTTCAGTTTAGTTCTAGTTCAGTTCTAGTTCAGTTCAGTTCTAGTTCAGTTCTAGTTCAGTTCTAGTTCAGTTCTAGTTCAGTTCTAGTTCAGTTCTAGTCAGTTCTAGTTAGTTCTAGTTCAGTTCTAGTTCAGTTCTAGTTCGGTTCTAGTTCATTTATAGTTCATTTCTTGTTGAGTTCTGGTTCAGTTTTTGTTCAGTTTTATTTTAGTTCTAGTTCAGTTTTATTTTAGTTCTAGTTCTGTTTCAAATCACTTTAAGTTTTCGAAAAAAAAGATCGAAATATTTCCGATCTCAACTCCATTTTCATAGGTGTCCTGAAGTGCGATTTAAGTTTTCCTAAAACTTATACATGCATATATTTTCACTTTAATAACTTCTTTTATTTTAGTTTTTATACTTTTATTTTGTAAATTTTTTCTATTTCGTTACTTTTTAGTTTGTGATATTTTTCACATTTTTTTTTTGCAGTGAAATGTCTACAAATCAAAAAATGTAATTTGTTGTAAATTTTGCAGGCGCCTGCAGATGGCTCCCACTTGTGTTCATTCATTTTGTTTGTTGTTTTTATTTTGTTTGCGTTCAACTAAGCTTGGTGACAGTTTTTGCTTACTTACTCCACTTTTTTTTTTGTTGCTCACACAACAATTTTTATTCTGGTATTTTATTTTTATATTTTCATGCCTTGTTTTTGTTCTCTTTTTTTGTAGTGACTTTGGTTTCATTTTCATTAAGCGGAAATTTTTCATTTCCTTGTAAAGTAAAAAAAAGTAAAATGCTTTTGTTGTTTTGCTCATTCCTGTTTTATTCTTTTATTCCTTCATACCATGTTTTGTGACATTTGTGTTGTAAAGTAATAAAATACTTGTTTATTTGTCTGAAATTGTTTGTGACAAATGTTAATAATAATTTTTCAATAGTAAATTATTGTAAATTGTTCGTGAGTATTTAATAAATAAAGGCATACATATGCATAAATATATATTAAAAAAAACGGAAGAATTTTCTTAATAAATTGTTATAATAAACCGGAAATGAAAAGACAGGAAGTATTTCTTTTTAATAAATGTTTTGGTGTATACTTTTAGGCGGAATTTGTTAGGTGTCTAAAGATTGAGTAAATTATGTGATGTTGTGTGTGTTTTTTATATCTGCTAAGCTCCCGAAAATTGAAACGTATAGTGTTGGTCATCACCAGTCTGCTTGTCCTCGAAAAGAGAATTTTCTACAAACTATGATTTTACTTGAAATTATGAAAGTACTATGTAAGTGTAAAGCATTTTTACTTCATCTTACATTTTGTATAAATATTTTTAGTTTCCTTTGTAAATTCTTAAACAAATATTTTTCTACATTATTTCTCATCTTCATCATCGTCTTTTTCTTATCCTTTGTATTTTATTGTTATTGCTAATATTGTTGTTGTTGCTGTTGTTTTTGTAACATTATTCACATATTTCAATTTTTGTTTGCATATTTTTCTCATCTTTTTCGAATAACAGTAAAATATTTATGTGTATGAATATGTATGTATGTAGGTCTTCTTGCTGTCAGACTATCTTCTTCAGATTCAAAGATACATTCATGTACTTGTACATTCATTCACTCATTCAGTCATTCATTCATGCATCTTTTGGTAGATTAAATAGAATAGAAGATGCTAAGGATGCATATAGTGTTGAAGGTCGCAGGCGAAGGCAGGCATGATGGATATAGTATAAGAAAGATAGAGATTGAAAGTAAATAATTTAAATATTCTTGATGCTGTCCATCCATAAACATTTTCCTTGTTGGCTTTAACTAAGTGCTGTGTTGCACTTTTATTATTGGGTCATCACCAGAAAACATCTTCAAGTTAAATCTAAACATGTAAGACTCACCCACACAAACATATAGAAGGAATCGAGCAAATTGTATGTATATCTAATACAAACATACATTAGTTGTATTCAGGTTTTGGAGAAAATCTAATCGACATTATTTTTCTATAGAAAACTGATGGAGAGAAATTTTATTTGCAACATAAATTTTTTCTATAGATAACTGATCAACAGAAGTTTTCATTTTGAAACTGGTTTTGTGAAAAACTAATCAATACATATTTTGTAAACCTCATGAGAACTAATCGAAAGGAAAAAGTTTTCTACAAAAATTTTTTATAGGAAACTGATCCGTACAAGTTTTCCGTAGCAAATTGACCGACACATGTTTTCTATAGAAAACTGATCGATACAAGTTTTCTATAGAAAACTGATCGAAACAAGTTTTATATAGATACCGGATCGGCACAAGTTTTTACAAAAGTTTTCTACAGAAAACTGATCGACACAAGTTTTCTATAGAAAACTGATCGACACAACTTTTCTATAGAGAACTGATCGACACAACTTTTCTATAAAAAACTGATCGACACAACTTTTCTATAGAGAACTGATCGACACAAGTTTTCTATAGAGAACTGACCGACGCAGGTTTTCTATTAAAAAGCTGATCGAAGCAAGTTTCCTATAGAAAGCAGATCGAAGCAAGTTTCCTATAGAAAACTGATCGGTACAAGTTTTCTGTAGCAAATTTACCGACACAAGTTTTCTATAGAAAACCGATCGGCACAAGTTTCTACAAAAGTTTTCTATAAAAAACTAATCGATACAAGTTTTCTATAGAGAACTGATCGACACAACTTTTCTATAGAAAACTGATCGACACAACTTTTCTATAGAGAACTTATCGACACACGTTTTCTATTGAAAACCGATCGACACTAATTTTCTATAGAAAACTGATCGACATAAGTTTCTTATAGAAATCTGATCGACATAAGTTTTCTATAGGAAACTGATCGACACAAGTTTTCTATAGAAAACTGATCGACGCAAGTTTTCTATAAAAAACTGATCGACATTAGTTTTCTATTGAAAACCGATCGACATAAGTTTTCTATTGAAAACCGATCGACTTAAGTTTTCTATTGAAAACCGATCGACACATTTTTTTTTTATATAGAACACTGATCGACACAAATTTTCTATGAGAAACTAATCGAAACAAGTTTTCTATAAAGAACAGATCGGCAAGTTTTCTATAGAAAACTAAATGACACAAGTTTTCTAAAGAAAATAGAAAGAAGTTTAAGTTTTTCATAGCAAACTAATCGACATGTCCGAAGTTTAGATTTTCCATATACCCAGACATGAAGCCTAAATAAAAACTCTTCAACATGTTTTTTACCGAAATGTTTTTCGAAAAAAAAACATATTTGATAGACGATTTCTTCAGAAATATGATCGATACAAGTTTTTCACTGACCATCAGATGTTTTCTATAGCAAAGTGATCGACAAAACTTTTCCATTCCCACGACAAGTGAATCTTCGCTCCGGAACGACCCGAGTAACTAAGGTTTAGAGATAACTGAGATAAGTTTTCTTTGCAAAGACTATTTAGAGTTTTATGCACCACTCTAATATTAACTCACATATGTACTACAATATTGTAAGTTTAACAAAAAGAAAGCCAATTGTGATTTAACATTCTGACCTTTATCCTTGCTCTGGTTTTCACTTCCTTATACTTATGTTTTCCTCTTTTTTTTTTCGAATGTTTTTTATTATTTTCGTTTCTTTTTAGCAATAAAGTAACATACATATGTTTGAATGTACAATGTATGTAATTGTAAAATTTTCAAGAGTGTGTGAAATTTTGTTTTCTTGTTGAATGGTTCTTGCTTTCAATTTTCATCTTTTTTTTTGCACTCAAAAAGCATTACTTTCGACTAGTGGGTGTTGTTTTTGGGCGGTTGTGTTTTAAGTATGTATGTTCAGAGACCAGTTTAAAGTGTATGCTGTATTAAAAATCAATATTATTAAATTTTTATCGTCAACATTGTGTTGCTGCAGCAGATGTATAGGGTTTTTTTATTAAAGTTTAATCGAAAGTTTATCTATAGCATAAATTTTAAGGTTAAAATACAATTTTTGTTAAATTTTCCTTTTGTAAAACAATTGTAAATGTGTTAAATGTTAGTAGTAATTTTAAAATAATCTTGTAATTCATTAAAACATTTTGGATATTGTATGTTTTAAAGACAGATTTGGGCTAAAGCTACAAGAAGAAGGAGCACAATATTGGTCCTACATCCACCTTAATGTATAACGATTGATTCAGGATCACTTCTCGAGTCGATTAAGACATGCTTGATTATCTGTCCGTTCAGCTTGATGAAATTGAAAACTGATTGAAACAAATTTCCTATAGTAAAGTTATCTATAGAACATTTTTTATGGACTGTTTATCAACAGTAAATTTTATATACTCTTGATCAATAGAAGATTTCTATAGAAAACTGATCGATAAAAGTTTTTTATAGAAAACTCATCGATGGAAGATTTCCATGAAAAGTAGTTCGATAGAAGATATAGAACTCTGATCGATAGAACTTTTCTATAGAAAAGTGGTGAATGGAAGTTTTCCATAGAAAACCGATCAGCACAGTTTTCTATAGTAAATTAACTTATAGAATATTGCTGAAAACTGAAGTTTCTGTAGAATACTGATCAACAAATACTGATCTATAGAAAACTGATTGATAGAATTTACCTAAAATCTGAAATTTTCTATGGAAAAGTGATCGACAGAAATCTTTTATCGACTCTTGATCGAAAGAAGTTTTCTTAAGAATATTGACTGATAGAAGTTTTCTATAGATCAGTTAAAAGTTTTCTGTAGAAAACTGATCTATAAATGTTTTCTATAGAAAACTGGTCGATGGATATTTTCTATAGAAAACTGATCGATGGATGTTTTCTATAGAAAACTGATCGATGGATGCTTTCTATAGAAAATTGATCGATGGTTGTTTTCTATAGCAAACTGATCGTTATAAGTTTTCTGTAGAAAACTGATCGATAGATGTTTTCTATAGAAAACTGATCGATAGATCGATAGAAAACTAATCGATAGATGTTTTCTGTAGAAAACTGATCTATAGATGTTTTCTATAGAAAACTGATCGATTGATGTTTTCTGTAGAAAGCTGATCGATAGATGTTTTCTGTAGAAAACTGATCTATAGATGTTTTCTATAGAAAACTGATCGATAGATCGATAGAAAACCAATCGATAGATGTTTTCTGTAGAAAACTGATCTATAGATGTTTTCTATAGAAAACTGATCGATTGATGTTTTCTGTAGAAAACTGATCGATTGATGTTTTCTGTAGAAAACTGATCGATAGATGTTTTCTGTAGAAAACTGATGTTTTCAGTAGAAAACTGATCCATAGATGTTTTCTGTAGAAACTGATCGATAGATGTTTTCTGTAGAAAACTGATCCATAGATGTTTTCTATAGAAAACTGATCGATAGATGTTTTCTATAGAAAACTGATCGATAGACGTTTTCTATAGAAAACTGATCGATAGATGTTTTCTATAGAAAACTGATAGATAGATATTTTCCATAGAAAACCAAACGATAAATGTTTTCTTTAGAAAACTGATCTATAGATATTTTCTATAGAAAACTGATTGACAGAAGTTTTATATAGAAAACTGATCGATAGAAGTTTCTATAGAAAATTGAACGGCAGAAGTTTTCTATAAAAACTGATCGATAGATGTTTCCTATGGAAAACTGATCGATAGATGCTTTCTATAGAAAACTGATCGATAGAAATTTTATGCAGTAAACCGCAGAAAACTGATCTACAGAAATTTTGTATAGAAAACTGATCTACAGCAGTTTTCGATATTAAACTGATCGGCACAAGTCTTGTTATATAAACCAGATCGACAAACGTTTTTCATTGAAAGCAGATCGACAGGAGTTTTTTAGAATTTATGTATAAAACAGATCGACAAAAAATCAACATTAGTTGGAGTTGTAGGGTATTGTTTTTCTAATATAGTGTGATTTTTTCACTTTCCGCCCTTTAATTAATACGATTTCCTTATAATTAATATGCTCTCAATAATAATTCTTTTGTTTCATGTCACAAATAACTTTAAGCCATTTTAATACGCTCTTTGTTTGCACAGCGCCAACTAAACAAAGCCGACAAAGTTTTGACCCATTATGGTTTTTCAAAATACACCAAAAATTCATTAAGGTAATAATAATAGGTTGTCACAGAATTAAACCGCTTATAGAAATTTACAGCGACATGTTTTGTTTTTATATTTTCAAAATCAATTAAAATTGCATGCATGTAAAATACATATGTATGTCTATACAACACATACAAAAGCACATATTTATTATGTAAAAAAAATAATTTTCATAATATGTAATAAATATTTATGTAGGTATGTAATAAGTACCTAATCAAATTAGGTAATTTGTTGAAAACAAATTAATAATGACAGACCTCAACGTATCCTTTCTGCCTTTATAAATCTTGGTTACGTTGCAAAATTATAAGCCTATACGTACTCTACATTGTTGTTAAACTATAAACTAATTTATATTATAAATAAATAATACATTATACTACATGTATGACTACAAAGTTTCTATTTAAATATAAACAAATTCAGTGAATAATAAATTTGTATAAAAATATTCATCCATTATCCACTGTGCTAGTTTTTTGAAATGAAAAAATAATAATAATAAAAAACCCACTCATATACAATTTATATGCAACAAATTGTATGTAATGGCAACCAGCAGAGCTTCTAATCGCATCTAACAACCAGACAAAGAGAACAAAAAAAAAAACTAAGTAGAAAAACCCAACAGTAACAACGACAACATACTTTCAACAAAAATAGGAGAAAAATTATTGCACTTTACGTGCTTACGTGCAACAAAAAGCAAAAAAAAAAAAAACTACACAAGTATAACTTTAATATACAACCGTGTTTGGTATGAAAGAGTCGTCGTCTGTTGCATGTAATAAAAGCGAACGTATATAATCACAACAACAGCAGAAAGTTTTTACTTTACACTAACATACCTACAAATACATTCATATTTATGTATAATATGTAAGAGTATTAGTGTTGGTGTAAATATGTTAAGGTTGTAATTTTATAATGCAACAGATGCAACAAATTGAGGCAAATATTTAATTGCATTAAAAAGGGAGACACAGAGAGCTAGAGAAAACAACATGAAAAATTGTATGACACCAACTAGTATCAACTAACAACAAAACAACAACAAAACAAGGAAGGAAACAGGAGGAAAATCATCATTTAGATAACAAGTGTTTTGGAATTTTTGCAAACTTTTTTTTTAGTTGTATTTAATTTAATATAGAAAAGTGCTAAATTTAAAAAAAAGTTTAAAAGATTTTAATAAATTAAACAAAACAAAAATATTCACTTAGGTAATACAGTTTTTTTTAGACCCATTAATATTAAAATTGTATTAAGTCAATAATTTTTCTTTAGAAAACTTCTATCGATTAATTTCCTCTAGAATATTTCGAGTTTTTCATAGAAAGACCTTGATTATCTTTTATCAACCAATTTTCTTTAGAAAACTTCAGTTTCCTCTAGAAAACTTCTATCACGTTTCCTCTAGAAATTTTTTATCCATTGGTTTTTCTATCTGATCTATCTGACTGATCTATAGTCAAGACTATGGACTGATCTATAGTCAAGACTATAGACTGATCTATAGTCAAGACTATAGACTGATCTATAGTCAAGACTATAGACTGATCTATAGTCAAGACTATAGACTGATCTATAGTCAAGATAATAGACTGATCTATAGTCAAGACTATAAACTGATCTATAGTCAAGACTATAGACTGATATATAGTCAAGACTATAGACTAATATATAGTCAAGACTATAGACTGATATATAGTCAAGACTATAGACTTATATATAGTCAAGACTATAGACTGATCTATAGTCAAAGCTATATACTGATATATAGCCAAGACTAGAGACTGATCTATAGTCAAGACCATAGACTGATCTGTAGTCAAAGCTATAGACTGATCTATAGCCAAAACTATAGACTGATCTATAGCCAAAACTATAGACTGATCTATAGTCAAAACTAGAGACTGATCTGTAGTCAAAGCTATAGACTGATCTATAGTCAAAACTATAGACTGATGTATAGTCAAAACTAGAGACTTATCTACAGTAAAGACTAGAGACTGATCTATAGTCAAGATTATTATCAAGAATAGAGACTGATCTATAGTCAAGACTATAGTCTGATATTAGTCAAGACTGTATACAGATCCATATTGATGACTATAGACTTATCTATAGTCAAGGCTATAGACTGATTTATATTAAAGACTAGAGACTGATCTATTGTCATGACTAGAGACTAATCTATAGTCAAGACTATATATATATATATTAGTCAAGACTATAAACAGATGCATAGTAAAGACTATATACAGATCTATAGTCATGACTAGAGACTAATCTATAGTCAAGACTATATACTTATTTATATTCAATACTATAGACTATAGGCAAGATTATAAAATAATATAATATTTTCTATCCAAAACTTCAATCGATCAGTTTTTCCTAAAAAATTTTAGCCGATCAGATTTCACTAGCTTACTGTTTTCAACATTACATAGTGTTGTTGTACGTATATATATACTTTGACAACGGATGTTATTGAAACAGTTTGGTGTCAATTTAGTACCAGGCGTGTATATGTATTTCTTTTTCCCTCTGTGTACAAATATGTGTTGTATAGACAATTTCAAAGGATTCTGTTGATAAGTTGTCTAAAAAAATTCATTGTCTATAATTTTTATAGAAAATGTCTGTTGATTAAATTTCCATATAATACGACTTTTTTTCTAGAACATTTCTATGTTCATCTATTTTTGCTGTGCAAGCCCAAGCCCATTGCTAGTAGTGCCAACTATAGACCTACTCTCATATTTCTTAAGGTTTTTTCTAGCATAGGCCCCAAATTTTATTATATACACTGCACTGGTCTGCTTTCGATTTCTAGTTGATTTGACTGTTAGAATTAATGAAAGTAAGTAAGTGTTTATTATTATAATTTTTGCAGTATTAGCAGCACACAAATACAACAACTACTTGTAGCATACAAATTTAATAATATTGTTGAGATATCAAGAAAAAAATATATAATTTGATTATATAAATGTGAATGTAGAACGTACTCCTTTCATGTAAATATTGTATATATGTCTAGGTAATAGGATGGTCCTGGTAAATATGTTTCCTATTTTGTAACTAGTAATATAAAAAATTAAAATTTTGCAAGATTGCTTACGGTAATTTAAATCTACTTTTAAATTAACGATCAATATCGATTACAAGTTTCTTACAAATATCACCAACCTACTATAAGCATATCTAAGTGAATTGAAGGAAAACACATGCATACATACATATGTATATTTGTGTTTATTAATATGTGTCTGTGTGTCTATGCATGTTTATATTTGTGCATATTGTTGAATAAAACCCCAATCGTTTTTATATGCAGTACTAAAATATTGCACAATATATAACTATTCTCTTCATTTTCCATTATATCCACCACATGTGTTTCCATTCTAACCCTTTGTAAGTATGGATGTATGTATGTCTCTCGGTTCATATATGAATATTTACTCGTACAATTACATTCACAAGTGCACATGTAAACGTATGTGTCTGTATAGTGTATTATTTGAGTCAGCATATAATGTATATTTCACTACTACTGCAGTGATAGTTGGTAGTACTATTTCTATGTTAACTACAATTGCAGAAGGGTTTGAAAGAATAGCAGCATAGGTTTATTATTATAATCATAACTATATTGTAGAAAATTGTCAACATTATAAATTTATCTATGGATTGATCTATAGTCAAGACTATAGACTGATCTATAGTCAAGACTATAGACTGATCTATAGTCAAGACTATAGACTGATCTATAGTCAAGACTATAGACTGATCTATAGTCAATACTATGGACTGATCTATACTCAATACTATAGATTGATCTATAGTCAAAACTAGAGAAGATTCAAGACTGATCTGTAGTCAAGACTATAGACTGATCTGTAGTCAAGACTATAGGCTGATCTATAGTCAAGACTATAGACTGATCCATAGACAAAACTATAGACTGATCTATAGTCAGGACTATAGACTAATCTATAGTCAGGACTATAGACTGATCTATAGTCAAACTACTATATCTATAGTCAAACTACAAACTGATTAAATCTATGATCTATAGTTAAGACTATAGACTGATCTACAGACAAGATCATACACTTATCAATAGTTAAGACTATAATCTGATCTATAGTCAAACTATTACTGATCTTTAGACAAGACTAGATACTTATCTAAAGTCAAGACTATTGTACATAGCGAAGACTATATACTGATCTATAGACAAGTCCATAGACTCAAGACTATAGGCTGATCTATAGTCAAGACTATAGACTGATCCATAGACAAGACTATTGACTGATTTATAATCAGGACTATAGACTAATCTATAGTCAGGACTATAGACTGATCTATAGTCAAACTATAAACTGATTAAATCTATGGACCGATCTATAGCTAAGAATATAGACTGATCTTTAGTCAAGAGATTGATCTATAGTTAAGACTATATAGACTGATCTACAGACAAGACCATACTTAACTTATCTATAGTTAAGACTATAATCTGATCTGATCTATAGTCAAGATATTACTGATCTTTAGCCAAGACTGGATACTTATCTATAGTCAAGACTATTGTACATAGCGAAAACTATATACTGATCTATAGACAAGTCCATAGACTGATTTGTAATCAAGAGTATGGACTGATCAATAGTCAAGATCATAGAATGATTTATATCTAAGTTTATCGACTGATCTATAGAATGACATATAGTCAAGACTATAGAATGATCTATAGTCAAGACTATAGACTGATCCATAGTCAAAACTATAGACTGATCTATGGTCAAGACTATAGACTGATCTATAGTCAAGACTATAGACTGATCTAAAGTGAAACTATAAACTGATCAAAACTATGGACTGATCTTTAGTCAAGAGATTTATTTATAGTTAAGACTATAGACTGATCTATAGTCAATAGACTTGTCTATGTATAGCAATAGACTTAAATATAGTCAAGACTATAATCTGGTCTATAGTCAAGACTATGGTCTATAGTGAAAACTATATACTGATTTATAGTCAAGTCCATAGAGTGATCTATAGTCAAGACTGTAGAGTGACCTGCAACCAACACTATAGACTGATCGATAGTCAAGACTATAAACTGATCTATAGTCAGTACATCTGTCCGATGCACTGAAAATCCGATTGGATGACTTAATTGTGACTGGATACTTAGCTACTACTAATCTCAGAAAGATTGATAAGTACTTATCTTCTTATTTTCATAAGAGGTGATTTTAAAATTATATTAAATGAAATTTAATACTATATCGAACTTACTTCTATCCATTAAATATTGTTCCATTAATGGAAATTGTAATATAATCCTCAGTTAGTTTAAATATTAACAACTGTGCTAATATTTTCCACAATATTGCAAATGCAACGGCCACATTTTATGTCTGAATATGAATGTGTTAGCATATGTGTATGAGTGTCTATTTTACAAGAAATATACAATTATGTATTTCATATCCAAACAACCAGTGCATCCTTTTTGCTTAGATATTTTTCCTATTCATATGAATGGGCTTGTATGAATGAATGAATGGTATTAATGCATGTGTATAAAATTACACATGTTTGTGTGTGTGTGTATGCAAGTGTATTTATAGAGACAAACTAAAAGTATGTATTAAATTACTGCATCCATATTATTAGTTTATTGTACTAAGGGTTACACTGGCTTAACTGGGAACCACAATTTACTTTCATTTACATACACAAACACACACACACATTTGTTCATTACTATTTGTATAATAATATGGATGATGGAAAAATAAGATGATGATGATTATGATGTTGCTACAGTTGTTGTTATTGTTGATGTTGATTTTTTTCTTTTTTTTTTGGTATTAGAACAACATATCGATATCATCAACAACATCGTCATCACATCATCAATTCTTAGCTTATATAAATATGTATGTAAGTATGTATTAACTGGCAGCTATGAAAGTAGAGTGGACCTTAATGTATGATGTATTTATACATGAAGTAGACTTCATACGTAATTCTATATATCGGTGGGGTTGGGAGTGGTTATTCGCTTTGTCTGTCTGTCTGTCGTTTGGTCAATAATAGCGTGGGTGTGCTGGCTGTTGGTTACAACTGGTATTTAGTATGAAAATATATTTTATGCCATAATGCAATTCTTAACATTGTCATGGCAATAGTTTATTCTACTAATTAATATTTTAAAAATCATTAAGGATATTATGACAGCAACATATACAACTCAATAACCGAGAGAGAGAGAGTGAGAGTACGTAAAACCAAATCAGAGGTAAACATAAGTTATTACTACTTAAAAATGATTCTTAATTATAGATACAAACATGAGTAATGTGAAATTAGATAGTATTATATGAGTATTTTGTGTATTAATGTTTTGGAGATTTTATAAATAATTGTTCAATTCACAATCAAGTTGTATATTGTACCTACTAAAGTGTAGTAACAGTGATTGTGAACAGATCTTTGCAGCAAGTCATAAGTTTATGTTTTCAATGAAAAAAAAACAATCAAAACAAATATACATAACAATGTCAAAAGATAAGAAAATCAAAAAAATATTAAATTAATTAAACATGCGAAATAAACCAAATTAATTTCTTTGAATTTTCAATGCTTTTATATTCTTTATTCCACATTTTAAACTAATAAATAAACAGTTTTTAATAAAATTTTAGTTTTTTTGTTTTGGTAAACAGCTGTTTGTTTTTGATTTCAGTGTTACAACTTTATCGTTTTTTATGCTAAAATCGTTTGAATTTTTTGTTTATATGTCGAAATAAACAATTGGCAACACTAAACTTTCTTACAACATTCGAAAAACATATGAAAAATTGTCGTAGGAGTTGTATAGTGCTTTTGCATAGAAAATACCAACAACATTGTTATGACTATTGTAGCAGCTGCTGACATACAACGCATACAACGCTACAACATCGATTGTGAATTGAACAAATATGTAGTAATAATTGAGTAAAGCTGATTGTAAGGGATAGGAATAAGGGATTTTCGATACTTATAAGGAAAGTTTATATGCAGCATAACATTTGAAGTTAAACAAGTGGAAGTTAAATTTACAATGAACTATTTTATTAATAATGTTTTATTATTTGAACTTTATAGTTAAAAATACAAAAACATGTACTTTGACATAGAGGAGGATTTAAGTTGTACTTTGTTTTAGAATTGCACGAAAATAATCAAAAATTCACATTGTTTATGAATTGTGTACAATTTTGTTTCGTTTTCCCTTAACTTGCACATGAATAATGTAATTTTTAATGTTTCAATTCATAATAAACGATCTGAAACGTTATGCATTTAATAATACGTGTAATATCTTCCCCAAACAGATGTATTTTGTACTAAATAAAACAGTTGTAGTCGAGGGGGACATTCAAAATGTTCCTCAATAAATGATTACAATTAAGAGACAACACATTACTTTAATTATAATAAATAATATGTATTTTAAATACAAAATTTCCAAAATTTAAAAATAATTTTTTTCGTTTTATAGAACTTTTTTTAATTTTCTCTTTTTTAATATAATTTTTTAAGTCAAGTCTGTCATTCCATTTGTAATCTACAATTTAATTTTCCAACTCCAGAAAGTATATATATTCAGGATCGTTATAGATAGCGGATTCGATTAAGCTATGTCTGTCCGTCTGTCTGTCTGTCTGTCCGTCTGCATGTTTGTTGAAATCCGTTTTTTGAAAATCCCAGATATCCTCGAGATCCGAATCTTCAATAATTCTATCAGACATGCTTTCTAGAAGTTTCCTATGAAAAATCAGCAAAACCAGTTCAAAAACAAGTAAGAGTGTTATATTCGGCTGTGCCGAACCTTGTATACCCACCATCAAAATATTGCCGAAAAGGAATGCTTCCTTAAAAATAAACTCATTTTCTGAAGGGGACCTTATATGGGGGTAGGGTCAATTATGGACCCATCCTTATAAAATTTATGAAAATGATTTTAGTTCCTATAAAACTTTTTTATGTCGAATTTCATTGCTATATATGCTTCTTAAGGTCAGATATGAGCACTAAAGTCATTTTCTGAAGGGGACCTTATATGGAGGGTAGTGTCAATTATGGACCGATCCTCATAAAATTTTACGAAGAGATTTACGTTCCTATAAAATATGTTCCTGTCGAATTTCACCGCTATAGATGTTTTTTTAGACAGTTACGAGCGTTTTGTGAAGGGGACTTTATATAGGGGGTAGGTACAATTATGGGCCTATTCTTATAAAATTTTGCAAAGAGATTTATGTTCATATAAAACATGTTGGTGCGGAATTTCACCGATACTGATGCTTCTTTTAACCAGTTATGAGCAATAAAGTAATTTTCTGAAGGGGGTCTTATATGGGAGCTAGGCGAAATGGGCGAATGGGAAATATCGTGGAGCGATATTGCCCATTTTCAATACCAAACAAACTGAATCAACTAAAAGTATCTATGCAAAATTTCAGCCCGCTAGCTACTTCCGTTTGGACTCGTGTTTTCAACTGACAGACGGACAGACAGACAGACAGACAGACAGACAGACAGACAGACAGACAGACAGACAGACAGACAGACAGACAGACAGACAGACAGACAGACGGACAGACGGACGGACATGGCTAGATCGTCTTAGAATCTAATAAGGACCTAGAATATATATACTTTTATGGGTCTTAGATGGATATTTCAATGTGTTACAAACGGAATGACAAAAACAATATACCCCCATCTTTTTTGATGGTGGGTATAATAACTGAGAAAAAAGCAAAAATATGAGACTAACTCTAAAAATTTCTTTAACAAATTATAAATAAATGCATACAAAACCAAATTAACGAGATAAAGCAGTTATATTTTGGTAATGCAGCTTATATTTGTTTGATGGTGGTAATACAGTCAAATTTGTATACATGTGAAGCCCGGGGTAAATTAATAACTATAAAAGCGGACTTTTTTAAACTTATTCGTTCTTCAAAAGGTACTTTTTAAATTTTCTACAATATTGAACATAGAAACATGAAACTAAGCATATAGAGCCCGGATTAAGGGAGAACCTATAAAAGGGGGCTTTTTGGTACTTGTTCGTTCTTTAAACTTTTTTCATTTTCTATAATATTAAACCTAGAAACAAGAAATTAAACTTGTTGAAAGAAAATTTCTCAAGTTTTCTCTTTTTGAAAGAAAATTTCTCAAATTTTCTCTTTTTTATATTTATTCGCTAAACCACTTTAGTGGGGAGGATATATTGGGTTTGTGCTGATGTTTGTAACCAATCGGCTTAGAATCATTTTCTGATTTAGCTATGTCCGTCCGTCTGTCCGTCCATGTAAACCTTGTAATCAAACTAATTCTATGGTACATGATATTCTATTGTCCCAGGGACGAAGCCTATTGAAAACTGTTAAGATCGGTCTATTATTTCACCTAGCCCCCATACAACTGAACCCCCGAATAGGCCTTGTAAACCTTGTAATCAAACTACATGTCACAATTTTAAAGATAATTCAATGAAATTTGGCACATGATCTTCTATGGTACCGGAGGCAAAGCCTATTGAAAATTGTTAACATCGGTCCATTATTTCACATAACCACCATACAACTGAACCCAACGAATAAGGCTCTTAAATTCATAATTATGTTTACTATACTCGTATCTCGATAAGAAGCTGCAAAACCAAATGCTATACTAGCCTTTATGACCTTCATGAAATTTGTTATTATTCAACTTAAATGCTTTGTTATGAAAACTAAATCACATTTTATTTTTGTAACTGTTGTAGGGTATTATATGGTCGGCCTCGCCCGACTCTGATTTCTTTCTTGTTATACTCTACACCACTTTAGTGGGGAGTGTATATTGGGTTTGTGCTGATGTTTGTAATGCACAATAATATTGGTCCTATACCCACCTTAAAGTTGGCTTAGAATTATATTCTGAGTCGATTTAGCTATCTCCGTCCGTCCATCCGTCTGTCTGTCTGTCTATCCATGTAAACCTTGTAATCAAACTACAGGTAGCAATTTTGAAGATAATTGAATGAAATTTGGTACATGATCTTCTATTGTCCCCGGGACGAAGTCAATTATTTCACATCCGCCAAATAGGCCTTTTAAGTTCATAATTGTGTTTAACAAAAAATCTTTTCGTACAAGATTTTTGAAAATTTCGGGTTTTTTATAGAAAATTTCTCAAATTTTCAAATTACTTGCCATTCAAAATTCCTACAACTTTGCCATTTTAAGTTCAAAATAAAATGTTAACATTTCATCTCTATCTGATTTATGCTTATGATGAGTTTTCACTTGATGCATGATAGACCATACGACAGACAGACAGACAGCTCAACATAACTTAAAGACCACATTGAACATTCCATATATCGCTGAGGGTATACAAATAAAAACCAAAATAACATTAAAAACATGCCACATGTGCAACACTCCAAATCATATTAGCAGCCCGTAAAAAAATATAAAACATAAACAAAAAAATTTTTTTTTTTTTTAAATTGTGTAATGTTATTTCGTGCGTGTGTAACATAAACATAACAAACACAACATTGATGCATAATAATTACTGCATGCATCATCAGTTGCATGTGCTGCAGGGCACATGGTGGCGGCTTTGTAACACATATGATTACATATCTAGATAGGTAGAGTCGTGTTTTTTTTCGGATGCTTTATTGTTTTGTTTATTTGTTTTTATTAAAAATATTCGATTTGATTTCTGTGGAAAAGATTTAATTTTAAATGTCAGAATAAAATCATTTTATAGCGAAGCGCATTGATTTGAATGTGCGATGAAAGTGTTAAAAAAATTTTATGATACATTTTTTTTATAGAAAATATTCAAATATTTCCCTTTTAATACAAAATCCTCTCGTAAAAAACTTTGGAAAAATTATTTTATTTACAAAACATTTAATATTTTTAGAAATTTTTATAATTTATTAAATTTTCTTTTTAAATTTTACTCTTCGTCAAAAGTTTCTCTGATTAATTTCAAATTATTCTAAAATTTCTCTTCTTATATAAAAAATTTTCGAAAATTCCTCAATTTATATAAACTTTTTTAAAACTTTTCTCTTTTTTAGAAAATTTTCGAAAAATTTCAATTTTTTTCAAAAAATTTTAAGAGATTTTTTAAAATTTCTGCTTTTATAGAATTTCTTTTTCGAAAATTTCTCTTTTCTATAGAAAATTTTCCAAATTTTCTCTTTATTAAAGAAAAATTTCATACATTTCTCTTTTTATATAAATTTTTAAATTTCAGATTTAATATTTTTTTTTCGAAAATTAAAAAAAAATAATTATAATATTTTTTAAATTTCCTCATTTAGAGAAAATGTTTGAAAAATTCTCATTTTATAGAAAATGTTCGAAATTTTTTCTCTTTTTATAGAAAATTTTCTCTCTTTTTATAGAACATTCGAGATTTTCTATCTCTTTATAGAACATTTGAAATTTTATTTTTTTTTATAGAACATTTTAGAAATTTTCTTTCAATTTAAGAAAACTTCGAAAATTTTTTAAAAATTTTTTTCGACACTTTCTCCCTTTTTATATAAAATTTTCTTTTTATAGAACATTTGAAATTTTCTATCTTTTTATAAAACATTTGAAATTCTGTTTATAAAACATATTCGAAATTTTCTTGCATTTTATAGAAAATTTTCGAAATTTTCTCTCTTTTTATTTAAATTTTCTTTTTATAGAACATTCGAATTTTTTTTTATCTGTTTATAGAACATTTGAAATTTTCTTTCATTTATAGAATATTTGCGAAATTTTGTCTCTTTTTATAATATTTTCATATTCGAAAATTTGAAATTCTCTTTTTTTTATAGAACATTTTAGAAATTTTCTTTCAATTTAAGAAAATTTCGAAAATTTTTTAAAAATTTTTTTCGACATTTTCTCCCTTTTTATATAAAATTTTCTTTTTATAGAACATTTGAAATTTTCTATCTTTTTATAGAAAATTTTCGAAAATTTCTATCTTTTTATAAAACATTTCTGTTTACAAAACATATTCGAAATTTTCTTGCATTTTATAGAAAATTTTCGAAATTTTCTCTCTTTTTATTTAAATTTTCTTTTTATAGAACATTCGAATTTTTTTATCTGTTTATAGAACATTTGAAATTTTCTTTCATTTATAGAATATTTTCGAAATTTTGTCTCTCTTTATAGAACATTTTCGAAATTTTCTATCTTTTCATAGAAGATTTTCGAAAATTTATCTCTTTTTATAGAGCAATATCTCTCATATTCGAAATTTTTTATCTTTTTCTAAAACATTCGAAATTTTGTATTTGTTTATAGAACATATTAGAAATTATCTTTCATTTTATAGAAACTTTTCGAAATTTTCTCTCTTTTTATAAAAAAAATTAGAAATTTGTTCTCCTTTTATGCAAAATTTTTGAAATTTTCTGTTTTTATAGAAAATTTTCTCTGTTTTTATAGAAAATTTTCAAAATTATCTCTCTTTTTATAGAAAATTTTCGAAATTTTCTCACTTTTTATAGAAAATTTTCGAAATTTTCTCTCTTTTTGTAGAAAATTTTCGAAATTTTCTCTCTTTTTATAGAAAATTTTCGAAATTTTCTGTTTTTATAGAAAATTTTCTCTGTTTTTATAGAAAATTTTCGAAATTTTCTCTCTTTTTATAGAAAATTTTCGAAATTTTCTCTCTTTTACAAAAACTTTTTTCGAAATTTTCTCTCTTTTATAGAAAATTATCGAAATTTTCTCACTTTTTATAAAAATGTTTCGAAATTTTCTCTATTTTATAGAAAATTTTCGAAGTTTTTTTCTCTTTTTATAGAAAATTTTTGAAATTATATATCTTTTTATAGAACATTCGAAATTTCCTATCTGTTTATAGAAAATTATCGAAATTTTCTTTCTATTTATAAAAAATTTTCGAAATTTCTCTCTTTTTATTAGAAATGTTCGAAATTGTATATCTTTTCATAAAACATTTTAGAAATTTTCTCTCTTTTTATAGAACATTTTAGAAATTTCCTCTCTTGTTAAACTTTTAAGAAATTTTTTCTCTTTTTATAAACATTTTTTTGAAAATTTCACTTTTTTTATTAAAATTTATCGAAATTGTATCCCTTTTTATAGAACATTTTCTAAATTTTCTTTTTTTTATAAATTTTTTTCCATAAATGTCTTTTTTTATAAAAAAATTTTGCAAATTTTTCTTTTTATAGAAAACTTTTGATAAAATTTATTCATTAAATGAAAATTATAAAAAAGTGTTCTATTTTATACAAAATTTTCACCCTTTTTATAGAAAGTTTTCTCTCTTTTCACAGAAAATTTTTAAAATTGACAATTTGTCTACTTATATTAAAATTTTGAAGCAACAATAAATTTTAAATAAAATTTTAACATGTTTCCCTTTTTTATAAAAAACAAATTCCTAAAATTTCTCTTTTTATAGAAATTAGAGCAAATTTCTGATATATCTTTTCTCAAAAAAATTTTTTCCCCTTTCAATAGAAAATTTGGTAAATTTCTCTTTTTATAAAGAAATTCCCAAATTTATAGAAACTTTTCGAAAAATTTGAAAATATGTTAATAATTGTTCTTTTTATAGAACACTAGCTATACCCAGTGTGCTTTGCTACCCTTAAATCAATGTATATAAAAAACACTTTACGATTTTGAAGATTCTAAATTTAATAGTTTTCCAAATATGCATTTTTTACATTTTGGGGATGTCACGCAAATTATTGCAAGTTTGCCAATTTTTCCAAACGTTAATTTAGATTTTATTGTAACCTATGAAAAAATTAAATAATATAATAATTTCCCACATGTACGAAATTTTGTATTTAATTCATATGGGAGATCCCAAGATCCCATTGATAATCCGCCCATTTTTCTCTAAATGTTCACATAAATGTCGAAGTTATTCATGTAAAATTTTCTAGTTCTTATATTTTTTCAGATATATGAATTTTTTATTTAATTCATATGGAAGGTGCCACGCCCACTATAGCCATTCCGCCCTTTTTATCCAAAAATATTCTTATGGATGTCAAAGTTGTCCATACAAATTTTAAGGACTCCATCTCTTGTAGTTTCTGAGATAGGCGACTTTTAATACTTATTTTGAATGTGGGCGTGGCAAGTCGCCCACTTGAAATTTTTAAGTAAAAATTAGCCTATAATTCCTTCCAGACATACAGAAAAATCGGTCTAGCCGTTTAGCTGTCTATAAAGTCCAAACAAACAAACAAACAAACACACATTCGTTTATATATGTATACATATATATAGATTTCTGAAAATTTCCCTTTTCACAAAAATTTTTTAAAAAAATTTTTCTGTTTATAGAAAAATTCTACAAAAATATCTCCTTTTAGAAAAATTTTTTAAAAAATAAATTATTAAAAAAAAAATCAAAAATTTATCTTTTTTATAGAACATTTTCAAAAATTTATTTTTTTATAGAAAATTGTCAAAAATGTATATATTTTTAGAAAATTTTTAAAAATTTATCTATTTATAGAACATTTTCCAAAAATATATCTTTTTATAGAAAATTTTGAGAAATTTCTCTTTTCATAAAAAAATTCCGCAAATTTTCAATAAATTTTTCTCTTTGTATAAAGAAATTTGAAATTTTTTTTTAGAAATATTTCGAAAAATTAGGAAATATTCGACAATTTTTTCATTTTATAGAATTTTGTTTTTAATTATCGAAAAATTTTACATTTTATAGAAAATTTTTGAAAGACTTTTCTTTAAATATTAAAATTTTTGGAAAATGAAATTTTTGTTTCTATAGAGAATTTTTTAAAATTTCCATATTTATAGAAAACTATTTTTTATGAGAATTACTCTTTAATAGAAAATACTGTTTTTTTTTTGTACAGAAATGTTAAAAATTCTTTTGGTAATGTGAATTACATATGTTGATGTTTAATAATTAATTTTATTGCTTCATTTTAATTGTTCTCCCACACTATAAGTCACTACATACAAATTCGAAGAACTAGTACATATATTCAATGAACTGTATAACACAAAAGCAAAGAGCAGAATATTAGCATCTGAGTGATTCCCCTTATTCATTCATTAAAACAATTTTGACTTGTACACTTTTATTTCCCAAGAATTATGGAATGAGTGGGTTTGGTTTTCTTTACTTTTTATTTTTTTGTTTGTTTTAGTATTGGTTTTGTGGCTTGTTTGACAGATCCACTGTTTACATGCCACATACATATGAATAATATTCTTGCATACCTACACACATTCTTCAAACATGTGTTGTTGTCTGTAGAGGTCATGTACTTGTTGTTTCCTTTCAATCAAAACATTTATTTTCTTTACAAAATCACATCCAATTATCATTTGGTTTATATTTTAAGGTTATTTTTATGTTTTTAATTGTTTTTTTTTTTTGTTTAATTTTTCTTTTCTTTTAATTTTATATTTGAAAATCATATTTTTACTTAATACTGGGGGATTGTTTACTTTAAAGTTCAATTACACCTTAATTTGTAATTGTTTGGGTGGATATTTGTGGTGTGAAAGAATGTCTGTTTTGGATTTGTATGTTTAATTATCAAATTTGACAGTTGAAATCTAATTTGTTTATATAAACATACATGAAAGAGAGAAAATTAAAGCCAGAATTTCTTTTGAGTTGAGGTATGTATGTTTAATGAATTTTCTTTTTTTTTAAGATTCACATGGTTCAATGACTTTTTTAAGAAAATTTAAATTATTTAGTGGAAGTATTTAAATGTTGCTTTAAAGCCATTTTCTTAAATATGCGTTGAGTCTTTAAAAAAAATGCATTAGTTCATTGACTTTTAAAATTTGTTTACACTAGAACTTATAGAAAAAGAGATTTAAATTTCGAACTTTCTGGAATTTTGTGTCTTTTACCCCAAAATGTTCTTAATGTAAAAATTCAGCATTTTAGATAAAATCTAATTCTATTACTCTTAGCCCTTGACTTGCAAAAATTTTAAATAATATTTTCATACTTCAAATTCCTAACTCAACATTTCTTTATTATGTAGTTTGTTTTTTACTTTTTTTGTTTCACGTACTTGTAGTGACAATGTATTCATATTCTATTTTCAAAATACTGTTTAACTTACTTACCACTTGACTGTGATTACTTGGCAAAACTTAAAAAAACTAAACTAAAAAAAAAACAAAAGATCTAAACTAAACAGACCCCATATGAAAAATGTCCTTATCTATTGTTTTAAATCATCAAGAATTTCAAAAATCTTCATATTTTAGTAAAGTTTTGAGAAAAACAAAAATTTTGAAAGAAGAAAACTTTTTGCAACAGCTACGGACTACATCTGCTGTTATTCTGCTGCCACTGCTGTATGTTTGCAAGAAGAATGTATTCAACAAGATAAACAACAAGTACTGAGAGTAGAAAATAAAGACAAAACTACATAGTATATAATGATGTAAAAGTAGAATAGAACTAACGAGTATTACATACAAAGACTCATAGTTGTTGTTGACTTTACTTTAATACAACCCTGCAATACTAGGAAAGGGTTCTAGATAGTACCCTTGATGTATCGATTATAAACATAACAGAGATTTTTAAAATAACTTCTAATGTGATAACTACCAACATTTTAAGGCACAATACAAAAACTAATTTCAAGCCTCCTCTGCGACAATTCAATGCCTTTATATTTCTGCAAAGATTCAACCAACTAGTTCGACTTTCGGAAAATCCCATATAAAACGGATGCACCAACTTCTTGTAAAACTGCTAGGAATCTTCAGTTCTTGTTGTAAACTTAATGTAAAAACAAGAAAAACAAAAGAAATTGGAAAAACTTTTGGTAACTAGAATTGTGCAGATGACGTTGACAATGTTGTTAAATAGAATTTCCAGATGAGACAGTGGTCGATCAAAACCGAAAAAATAATATATAAAGACAAACAAGAGAAAACCGAAAATCAATGTAGACATTGTTTGAATTAATACTAGAACAAAAAAATTCAACGAAAGTTAAACTTACTCCCAAGAAAAAATCTATATAAAACTATTTACTATCAAAGATTAAGAGAACTTAATTAGAACTACTGAACTAGAACTGAACTAGAACTGAATTAAAACTGCACTAGAACTGAACTAGAACTGAACTAGAACTGAACTAGAAACTGAACTAGACTGAACTTTCAGAACTAACTAGAACTGAACTAGAACTGAACTAGAACTGAACTAGAACTGAACTAGAACTGAACTAGAATGAACTCAGAACTGAACTAGAACTGAACTAGAACTGAACTAGAACTGAACTAGAACTGAACTAGTGAACTAGAACTGACTAGAACTGAACTAGAACTGAACAGAACTGAACTCGAACTGAACTAGAACTGAACTAGAACTGAACTAGAACCTGAACTACTAGAACTGAACTAGAACTGAACTAGAACTGAACTAGAACTGAACTAGAACTGAACTAGAACTGAACTAGAACTGAACTAGAACTGAACTAGAACTGAACTAGAACTGAACTAGAACTGAACTAGAACTGAACTAGAACTGAACTAGAACTGAACTAGAACTGAACTAGAACTGAACTAGAACTGAACTAGAACTGAACTAGAACTGAACTAGAACTGAACTAGAACTGAACTAGAACTGAACTAGAACTGAACTAGAACTGAACTAGAACTGAACTAGAACTGAACTAGAACTGAACTAGAACTGAACTAGAACTGAACTAGAACTGAACTAGAACTGAACTAGAACTGAACTAGAACTGAACTAGAACTGAACTAGAACTGAACTAGAACTGAACTAGAACTGAACTAGAACTGAACTAGAACTGAACTAGAACTGAACTAGAACTGAACTAGAACTGAACTAGAACTGAACTAGAACTGAACTAGAACTGAACTAGAACTGAACTAGAACTGAACTACTAGAACTGAACTAGAACTGAACTAGAACTGAACTAGAACTGAACTAGAACTGAACTAGAACTGAACTAGAACTGAACTAGAACTGAACTAGAACTGAACCAGAACTGAACTAGTAAGTTTTTATGGACATTTTTCGTAAATAATAATGAAGAATTCTCGAGTACATAATTCTTTTTTTGTAAATTTTAAATTATGTTGTTGCTTAAGTTACAATTATGTAAATAAAAAGCTTTGAAAATTACAAACAAAGTAAAAAAAACTAATAACTCCTTCTAAATCAGCAGCACTCCAGCAAGACAGTGTCATTTCCAAAATACTCTTTATCTAATATAAAAGCTAAATATTTATTAAAGATGTTTTTCCAAAGTTTAACTATTTTTAAGTGTGAAGCGGTGATATTAAGTGTTGGACAGAAACTGTTGTCTCAAGTTTTAATTTTATTTCATAACTTTCAGTCAAATACTCTGAATTGAGTTCTTCAGTCATTCACACATTTTATACCTTTGGATTATGGAATTCCACTACTTTTTTTTGGGGGGTGGGATGTAGACGATGAATGACTGAATGGACGGAGAGCGTCTGTTTACAATTACAAAGTTAATAGTATTCTGACATTTATGCATTGTGTAGAAGAAGAAGGCGTTAAAATACTTTTCCATTTTTAGTCTGTTCGCAGACAGAGCTAAGTATTAAGGTGTGTTTGTTTGTCTTTGTGAAAAACTCCCAAAAGTCTTAAGTAATGCAAGACAGCATCAGTTAAAAAATAAAGTAAACGATAAAAGTGCAGTTGAAACTTGCAGAATGGAAATTATTCAAATTCCTCTTCAAATAGAGATATATGATGTTGCAATTTCAGTCGCTATTTATAGTCGGCAGTGGCGACGTCATTTGTTGGCAAAATCTACTGGCTGCAGACTTCAAAATAATTCGCCTCACTGACTGGGTAATGTCGTGTTTTTCTTTCTAATGTTTGGTGTGTGTCTGAATAAGGAATTTTTTCTATTCGAAGGAATTTATTTAAGAGTTTAGTAGTTGAAGTTCGTTTCCTTTTGGGTTTTTTCTATTTGAATCAGATTTTAGTTTTGCTATTTTTTCGCTTATATTTTAGACTGTTTTTCTTCTCGTCTTAGTATTAACTTTGTTTAAGCAATAAAGTGTTGAAACGTTTAAGGAGTGCAAATTAAGTCGATGAAGTTTCTCAAAAAGGAAACAAAAACTTGGTTAATAGTGACAAAATAAAATGAAAGTAGAGAAATGAAGGATAAAAAAAAACTATCTTACTAACCACGAAATATTTCTTGCTTTACGTTATTATCATGACATGAAACATCTTTAATAAGATTTTTTCGTTTTAGTGTAAATTTCTTAAATCATTTTATTTGTTGTACCTTTTTCATGTAACTGAAATGTGTTTTAAGGTAAGAAGTTTTTGTTTGTACAATGAAAAAATAGGAAATTTTGGAAAATATTCTACAAACAAGAGAAATTTTGACAAATTTTCAAAAGTTTTCTAAAAAAAATATAAATTTTGAATAAAAGAAGAAATTTTTTGAATGAAAATTTCCATAAACCAGAGGCATTTTCGATAAGAAAGAGACATTTGCAAAAGTTTTCTATAAAAATATAGATATTTTCAAGAATTTTCTTTAGAAAGAAATTTAAAAAAATTTCAGAAAATTTTCTATTGAAACAGAATTTTTTAAAATTTGCTATTGACACACAAATGTTTGAGAAAATGTTCTATTGAAAGATACATGTTTGAATATTTTCTCTTGAAAGGGAAATTTTAGAAAATTTTCAATTGGAAGAGAAATTTTTGAAATAAAAGAGAGATTTTTGAAAATTTTCTGTTGAAAGTGAAATTTTTGAAAATTTTCTAGAGAAAAATTTTTATAAGCTTTCTATTGAAAGAAAAATTTTTGAATATTTTCTCTTGAAAACTTCTAAAATTTTCTATTAAAAGAGAAATATTTGAAAATTTTTTATTGAAAAATAATTTTTGTAAAATTTTAATTGAAAATTTTTTTGAAAATTTTCTATTGAAAGAGAAGTTTTGGAACATTTTTTTAAAAATTTCTATTGAAAGAGAAATTTTCAATTAAAATATAAATTTTTGAAAAATTTCTATTGAAAGAGAAAGTTTTAAAAAGATTTATATTGAAAGAAAAATTTTTTTAAATTTTATATTGGAAGAGAAAATTTTGAAAACTTTCTATTGGAAGAGAAATTTGTTAAAATTTTCGATAAAAATTGAAATTTTTGAAAAAATGTCTATAAGAAAGAGAAATATTCCTATAAAAAGTGCATTTTTGGAAAATTTCCTATAAAAAGGGCATTTTTGGTAAATTTCATATAAAAAGGGAAATTTTGGAAAATTTTCTATAAAAAGATAAATCTTGGAAAATTTCCTATAAAAAGAGAAAAATTTCTATAAAAAGAGGAATTTTGAAAAATTTGCTAAAAAGAGACATTTTGTAAAGTTTTCTATAAAAAGAGAAACTTTGAAAAATTTCCTACAAAAAGAGAAATTTTGAAAAATTTCCTATAAAAAGAGAAATTTGAAAAAATTTCCTATAAATAGAGAAATTTTGAAAAATTTCCTATAAATAGAGAAAATGTGAAAAATTTGCTATGAAAAGAGAAATTTTGAAAAATTTCCTATGAAAAGAGAAATATTGAAAGATTTCCTATAAAGAGAGAAATTTTGAAAAAATTTCTATAAATAGAGAAATTTTGAAAAATTTCCTATAAATAGAGAAATTTTGAAAAACTTCCTATAAAAGATAAATTTTAGAAAATTTCTTATGACAAGGGAAATTTTGAAAAATTTCCTATGAAAAGAGTAATTTGGAAAAATTTCCTATGAAAAGAGAAATTTTGAAAAATTTCCTATAAATAGAGAAAATTTCCTATAAATAGAGAAATTTTGAAAAATTTCCTATAAAAAGAGGAATTTTGAAAAATTTGCTAAAAAAGAGACATTTTGTAAAGTTTTCTATAAAAATAGAAATTTGGAAAAATTTCCTATAAATAGAGAAATTTGCTATAAATAGAGAAAATATGAAATATTTGCTATGAAAAGAGAAATTTTGAAAAATTTCCTATAAATAGAGAAAATTTTAAAAATTTGCTATGAAAAGAGATATTTTGGAAAATTTCCTATAGAAAGAGAAATTTTGAAAAATTTCCTATGAAAAGAGAAATTTGGAAAAATTTCCTATGAAAAGAGAAATTTGGAAAAATTTCCTATAAATAGAGAAAGTTCCTATAAATAGAGAAAATATGAAAAATTTCCTATGAAAAGAGAAAATATGAAAAATTTCCTATGAAAAGAGAAATTTTGAAAAATTTCCTATAAATAGAGAAATTTTGAAAAATTTCCTATAAATAGAGAAAATTTTAAAAATTAGCTATGAAAAGAAAAATTTTTAAAAATTTCCTATTTGAAGTAAAAAATTTTCGAAAATCTTCCTGAAAAAGAGAATTTTGCAAAATTTAATCCAATCAAACGTGTT
>NW_023996576.1:0-38369 GCF_015586225.1 Lucilia sericata | reverse complement strand
TAATATAATATGTAAGTACTACTTTTAAGCCTAGAACATTTATTTTGTGAAAACTATTAGTGGACGCATTGGACGTATACTCTTCGAAATCTAAACTACTTACTTAACACCTTATTTGCAGGCGATTGTAGTAAGTACTTATCTAACTCCATATTTGTAAGCGAGCGTGGTAAGTACTTGCCTCCAGTGTCATTATCGTTTAAATATCATTACTTAAAATACTATTGTGTAAATAAATTTTAGCATTTTAACACTTTAATTTTCTATGTAAGTTTTGCTGGACAATCCCAAACTTTTTAAGATTCCTAACTTAAGGAAAAAAGTATACAACACTGGTTGAATCAGTTTCAAAATATGTTTGCTTTAAGCCAAAGCATAAAGTTTTTTTTTTAAACCTATAAATTTTCATCAAAATTATCTAAAATTGTAATATATTTTGAAATATTTGCCAGAAAACTTAAAAATCTTAAAGCAACTAAACTTTGACCTTTAAAGAGAGCCTTAAATGTTTAGTGAATTTCAATAGTTTTAAGATTCCTTCTACAACTAGAACTACAACTTTTTAAAATATTTGCCCTTTGACCTCTTCTGTGCCCTTCAAATCGTTAATTAATTTTTCAATATTTCTTTAAATTTTCCCTTTCAAATATACAACATTATTTTGCAAAAAAAATTTTTAAAAAAATATCCATCGTTAAAATAATTGACATTTGACCTATACAACCTTTTGATATTTTAAAATCTAAGGGAATTTTTCACGATTTCAAAATACTTTTAAAATGCCATTTAGATTTAAAGAACTTTAAATATTTCTAAACTATATTTCAATTATTATAATTTGCTTTTTGACCTCTTCGTGACCTTTAAATTCCCAAAAAATTTTTTTTATTTAAATATTTCTTTAAAATTTCTTCTAGATTCTTATTATTTGCAAAATATTTGGCAAGATTGTCGAAAAAAATATCAACCATAAAAAATTGACATTTGACCTTTACAGTCCTTTAAAATTTTCAAAATATTTTGCAACATATTCGAAGAATTTTTGACTCTTACAGCGACCTTTGAACCTAAATAAATTTTCCATTTATTACAACCAAAATTTTATAATAGGAGTTTTCATATAAACGTTCAAAAGCCTCGCAAACTGTGCAATCTGTGCATTTTCAATTTTACATTGAATTTGTCACAAATTGTGTGGGATTTTACTTCCACAACACTGACACATTTGATCGCATATTTGAACTGATCATTTTAAACTAATTGTTTTCTTCTAAATAATGCAGCCATTTGTGCAAATGTGCAAGATTGCACACGTGTTTCATTCATTAATATATTGGTTAATAAAATTTTCATATAGATTCTAAAATTTGTTATATTTGCACAGGAAATGACAAATATTACAATATTTGACCTTTGCACTCTTCTGTGTGACCTTTAAATCTTTAGCGTATTTTAATTGTTTTAATATTCCTTTAAGTTTTCTTATCTAAAATTTCAAAAATTGCAAAATATTTCCCCCACTATTTACGATGAAAACATCCATCGTTGTAATAATTAATCTTTAACCTTTTCAGTGACCTTTCGTTATATTCCAATCTATATAGCATTTTCTCGCTATTTCAATAAACTTTTTAATTTTAATCTATATTCTGAAATTTTTGAAAATATTTTTAAAAAATTTTAAAGTAGTTAACCTTTGACCTCTTTTGTAACCTCTTAGTCTTTAGCATATTGTAATTCTTTCTTTAACCTTTCATAATTTTCAAAATATTTTGCAACATATTTAAAGAATATTTAACCTATACAGTGACAATGACAAACATTACAATATTTGACCTTTGATCTCTTCTATATGACCTGTAAATCTTTAGCGAATTTTAATTATTTTAATATTCTTTTAAGTTTTTTTTTTCTATAAACCCAACAGTAGCAAAATATTTCCCATTATTTTCGGAGAATATATTTACCATTATAATAATTAAACTTTAACCTCTACAGTGACCTTTCGTTATATTAAAATATTAACAATTTATCCACTAATTAAAAAAAAATTTAATCTTAATCTAGATTACAAAATTTTAGGAAAATGTTTATAATCATTGACCTTTGACCTTATATGTGGACCTTGTAATCTTTACCATATTTTAATTGTTTTTTATACTTTTCATATTTTTCAAAAATATTTTGCAACATTTTCGAAAAAGTTTGACCTCTATAGCAACCTTTGTACCTAATCAGATCTCGGAATTCCTCCATCACATCCAGCTTTCAAGAATATCTAAGCGCAGTTCAATCGTTTATAAAAATACACTTTTCCCAAATTTTCAAACATAATAACTGAACTTTGACCTTTTGCATCAAAAAGGTTTAAATAATAATTTTGTTTGTTTAAAAGTCGATTATTTACGATCGTGCACCGAGCACTGTTTGGACTTTCTGTATAAGTATTTACAAATACTTCTTTGAAGATATTCTGAACTATTTTCTAACAAAATTAAAATTCGATTTAAGTTTTGTATTATATATTTTTACAAAAATAATAAAAGTATCGATTTACATAGAAAACTATCCTCCAAAACATAAACTAAAGTAATTAATTAACCTCATCAAAGTCATTGAAAACAGCTTTAACTATAAAAATCCATATTTAAAATCTACAACCTAAAGAACGTGCAAAAACTTGCAAAGTCTAAAAGTAAAGAACATTTTTTTTTTCTAATACTAAAGAAAAAACTAAAATCTCTTATTAGTCTGGTGGGAATTAGAACTTGATTGCTTCTTCATTTTTTCAAATTTCATAAAAATCTATATGTTTTTTTTTAACAAAATTAAAACCCAACTAAATCTTTGAAATATTCTAAGGTAAACTGGGTATTTAAAAAAAAATCAAAACTAGGTACAGATGCTTTAAGGCGAGAAAACAGCAACATTTTGACTAATTGCCTAAATCTGTCAATTAAATGTCAGACTTAATATGAAGATAAAATTTAAAAAAATATATATATATATATACAACATTAATTTTTCTCTTAACAAAACTCAAAAATAGGTGAGATGCTCACACACGAACTGAAAAGAAAAATCAAAAAACAACACAGACTTTTGTATAAATACCGGCAGTTCGAGGTGACCGCCTAGAAATAGTGATTTTATATATCATTGGATGTTGAAACCTAATTCCGTATTAGATAGAGATCAAAGTCTATGATCCTACAAAGATCGAGCACATTTCACATCGATAACAAGTGAACAATGGACCCAGAGGTGAACTACTCGAAGAACTACTTTCTGAGGTAAAGATCAGAAAAATTTCAAAATGGCTTTTTATTACATTACTCAGCGACACTAAAGTGACACCTGGTTAATAGCTAGACACACTAAAGTGACGACTGGAGACAGAAGGCAAAACTCTGTCCCCTTAAAACACTACTGGGTATTGTTTTACACAAATACACAATTGAGTAGACGTAGAAGAAGAAGATGAAAAAAACACTTATGACAAGTGTCGTAAAAAACATTAACAAGTGTCAAATGTTAAGAAAGATGTAAATAAATACACTGTAACAAAAACAGAATTGCTGTAATATTCAAAGTAGATGATTTGAAAGGGACATTAAAGTTGGTAATTGAAAATAAATTAATTTATATTAGAAATTATGGCATAATTATGTCGGTGTGTGAAACAAAACATTTTAACTGAAGGTGATTAATTAACTGAATGAATTAAACACGATTAATATATATTTGAAGAAGAGTTTCAAGCGGATGTAAAAAATTGCAGAGGGGTAATGTTATTTGAGCTACTGGTAATGATGTCGGATTGGTGATGTTAATCTAAAAACTTTACATAATGAAACATAATGTTAGAACTGAACTAGAACAGAACTAGAATAGAACAGAACTAGAACAGAACTAGAACAGAACTAGAACAGAACTAGAACAGAACTAGAACAGAACTAGAACAGAACTAGAACAGAACTAGAACAGAACTAGAACAGAACTAGAACAGAACTAGAACAGAACTAGAACAGAACTAGAACAGAACTTGAACAGAACTAGAACAGAACTAGAACTAGAACTAGAACTAGAACTGAACTGAACTGAACTAGAACAGAACTAGAACAGAACTAGAACAGAACTAGAGCAGAACTAGGACAGAACTAGAACAGAACTAGAACAGAACTAGAACAGAACTAGAACAGAACTAGAACAGAACTAGAACAGAACTAGAACAGAACTAGAACAGAACTAGAACAGAACTAGAACAGAACTAGAACAGAACTAGAACAGAACAGAACAGAACAGAACAGAACAGAACTAGAACAGAACTAGAACAGAACTAGAACAGAACTAGAACAGAACTAGAACTGAACTAGAACAGAACTTGAACAGAACTAGAACAGAACTAGAACAGAACTAGAACAGAACTAGAACAGAACTAGAACAGAACTAGAACAGAACTAGAACAGAACTAGAACAGAACTAGAACAGAACTAGAAAGAACTAGAACAGAACTAGAACAGAACTAGAACAGAACTAGAACAGAACTAGAACAGAACTAGAACAGAACAGAACTAAAACAGAACTAGAACAGAACTAGAACAGAACTAGAACAGAACTAGAACAGAACTAGAACAGAACTAGAACAGAACTAGAACAGAATTAGAACAGAACTAGAACTGAACTAGAACTGAACTAGAACTGAACTAGAACAGAATTAGAACAGAATTAGAACAGAATTAGAACAGAACTAGAACAGAACTAGAACAGAACTAGAACAGAACTAGAACAGAACTAGAACAGAACTAGAACAGAACTAGAACTGAACTAGAACAGAACTAGAACGGAACTAGAACAGAACTCGAACAGAACTAGAACAGAACTAGAACAGAACTAGAACAGAACTAGAACAGAACTAGAACAGAACTAGAACAGAACTAGAACAGAACAGAAATAGAACTGAACTAGAACTGAACTAGAACAGAAATGAACTAGAACTCAGGTAGAAATGAACTAGAACTCAACTAGAACCCAGCTAAAAATGAACTAGAACTCAACTAGGACTTACCTAGAACTTAACTAGAACTGAACTAGACCAGAACTAGAATTGAGCCAGAACTGACCTATAACTAAACTAGAACTAAACTAAAACTAAACTATAACTAAACTAGAACTGAACTAGAACTGAACTACAACTGAATTACAAACTGAACTACAACTGAACTAGAACTGAAACTACCACTGAATTACAACTGAACTACAACTGAACTACAACTGCACTAGAACTGAACTACAACTGAATTACAACTGAACTACAACTGAACTACAACTGAACTAGAACTGAACTAGAACTGAACTAGAACTGAACTAGAACTGAACTAGAACTGAACTAGAACTGAACTAGAACTGAACTAGAACTGAACTAGAACTGAACTAGAACTGAACTAGAACTGAACTAGAACTGAACTAGAACTGAACTAGAACTGAACTAGAACTGAACTAGAACTGAACTAGAACTGAACTAGAACTGAACTAGAACTGAACTAGAACTGAACTAGAACTGAACTAGAACTGAACTAGAACTGAACTAGAACTGAACTAGAACTGAACTAGAACTGAACTAGAACTGAACTAGAACTGAACTAGAACTGAACTAGAACTGAACTAGAACTGAACTAGAACTGAACTAGAACTGAACTAGAACTGAACTAGAACTGAACTAGAACTGAACTAGAACTGAACTAGAACTGAACTAGATCTGAACTAGAACTGAACTAGAATTGAAGTAGAACTGAACTAGAACCGAACTGAACTAGATAGAGCATTTGGTAAGAAAAATTATGAACATTCAGTATTTCTGCAAGGATTTCGGCAGCAGTTATATGTATATCGATCAACTTAAAGAAAGAAAACGAGGGTCTCCTTTCGATCGTTATCGAATGCAGCAATTTAGGTTCTGATTTTAATTTTGGAAAGTTAATATTTGGAAAGAACTGAAATTATCAGTTGAGTGATGGCGGTCTTTTCTCCTCCATTTTTGAAGAATATTGGGAAGAAAATTTGACAATTTTAATTTCGTTTTTAAACGAAAAAGTTTAGAAATCAAGTCAAATGCATCTGTGTAAAACAATGTTTTTCTAGACTTTTTATAGTCAAGAGGCCATAAACGTATGTTATTAGATAATTCTAACTTTTGCCAAATAACTCCAATGTAATTAAAAATATAAATCCATAGTTGACTAATAACAGCTGTTTTTGCTCAGTGTATATTTTATCATTTTCAATCTTGCATATCAAAAATGGTAAATTGAAATTTTTTGTACTTCAAAAGAATTAAACATTTTAATACGTCACAAATTTAAAAAAAATTATAAAATATTTAAAATATTTTTTTATGTAATTTTTCTTAATTTTTTTTTTTTTGTAAATTCTGTGTTGAGTTCATGATCAGCAAGTTTGTGTTGGCATTTTGAACTGAGAACAAATGCTGTATAAAAATTTTTAAAATTTCTCAAAATTATCATTATTATTTTATAAAGTTGTTTTTTTATTTTTATATATTTTTTTTATAACTTCTCAATCGATAAATAAGCACTTAAATAATTTGCAAAATATAATTTGCACAACAATTTTCAAATTTTAAACACTTTGGAAAATTTAATAAAAACCACTTTTAGCAAAGTTTACATTAATTCGTGTTCATCATCATGATCTGTTGAATCTAATGATTTATTTTTCTTTTTACGATTTTTTTTTTTTTTTGGGTTCGTTTGGAAAAATTGCTAAATGATTGATTTTTTTTTTATACAAAATAATTTCAATGATTTAACAAATGTTGTTGTAATTATTTGTTTGCTATAAAAACATTTTGTTGTAAAGATAAAATAATATTGTTTTCATGTTGTTGTTGTAGCTGTTGTTTAAATAATTTTTATTCGTAGTTTTTTTAAATGTCAACATAAGTTTGCACAGTAGTTAGAGACATATTTTGAATATTATTTGTAAATCAATATTGATTTTCTTTGCTAATCACAAAACAGTCTTTAGTTTATTTTCATTTTAAAGGTTTTTAAATATTTTTAAATTTTTTCAGTTTCAGTTCATAATTGTTTATAATCACTTGCATTTAAATTTTTATTCATTTTTTTTTTCTAATATTTTATTATTACCATTTTTGAGCACAAATTTAAACGAAATTAATATTTCTTAAACAAAAATAATCCTTGAGTTTTTTTGTTTATTAAATTAATCCTTTAATGACTTTCTTGTAAAATCGTATCAAAATTCAATATGGCCAATTGAATTTGTACGATTCAATATTCTTTTCAAACACACAAACAGCTGCAGCAATCACAAGCAGGCAAATATCCCAAGAATTTAAGAAGAAAAAAAAACAAAACGCAGAAACAGAAACGCTTTTAATCTAAATGTGTTGTAGGAGAAGAAGCGAATGAGTTTCCTCTTCTGTTGGTTTGCACTTTTTATAAGTTCGAGTGTGGGTTACCAACTAAACATTTAAAACTTATAGATTTTCTATATATACCCCTAGCAAATGTGACGAGTAAGTTTTTGGTTTTAAGCTTGGGCGACAACTGTGGCGCTAGCTAAGAAAGACACTTTGACCGATTGAAGAAGATCAACATTAAACGCGCAAAATCTCTATATATCGCTTGTATATTGTTGCTGTAGATTTATTTCATTTGTCTGAAACGCTCTTGCTCTCTTCTTTTGCTCATCAGTTCAGATCACACTTGTCCAGAAGAGTAAGTAGCATCTTTTTTTCTTCTTGTTGTTGTGGTGCTGGCTTCTTAAAAAAAAAAACAACACAACAAAGCTTCTTCTATAAAACAATCTGCTAAATTCAAAAAAAGCTATCAATAGCTGGCTTTGCTAGTTGCCTGTGTATTTTCAGTTGGCTAGCAGAAACACATGCTCACACACATCTATAAGATACAACTTGCTTATCTTGTCTGGATATAGTACCAGCTGTTGTTGTCTTTGCTGTTTAATGTGATCTAAACGCTATGTATTAACGCATTTTTTATGCTTAAAGACACATTATGATATCATTGGTTTCTTTTAGGGCTTGTAACAATTAAGTTGTAAGCATCAGGGGTGTTAAAGACTTCACTTAATTGAAGTAAATTTAAGTGTTATCTTCCTTAATAATGGCAATAGCCAGTGGATTATACTATGCGGTAGAATGTAGTTAAGACTTAATACTAGACAATAGACTGAATTATAGACTAAACAATAGACAAAATAGACTATAAAGACCAGACTTTATACTAGAATATAGGCTAGGCAATATACTAGACTATAGATTAGACTATAGACTAGACTATAGACTAGACTATAGACTAGACTATAGACTATACTATAGACTAGACTATAGACTAAATTATAGATTAGACTATAGAATACACTATAGACTACACTATAGACAAGACTATAGACTAGACTATAGACTACACTATAGACTAGACTATAGACTAACTATAGACTAGACTATAGACTAGACTATAGACTAGACTATAGACTAGACTATAGACTAGACTATAGACTAGAGACTATAGACTAGACTATAGACTAGACTATAGACTAGACTATGGACTAGACTACAGACTAGACTATAGACTAGACTATAGACTAGACTATAGACTAGACTATAGACTAGACTATAGACTAGACTATAGACTAGACTATAGACTAGACTATAGACTAGACTATAGACTAGACTATAGACTAGACTATAGACTAGACTATAGACTAGACTATAGACTAGACTATAGACTAGACTATAGACTAGACTATAGACTAGACTATAGACTAGACTATAGACTAGACTATAGACTAGACTATAGACTAGACTATAGACTAGACTATAGACTAGACTATAGACTAGACTATAGACTAGACTATAGACTAGACTATAGACTAGACTATAGACTAGACTATAGACTAGACTATAGACTAGACTATAGACTAGACTATAGACTAGACTATAGACTAGACTATAGACTAGACTATAGACTAGACTATAGACTAGACTATAGACTAGACTATAGACTAGACTATAGACTAGACTATAGACTAGACTATAGACTAGACTATAGACTAGACTATAGACTAGACTATAGACGAGACTATAGACTAGACTATAGACTAGAATATAGACTAGACTATAGACTAGACTATAGACTAGACTATAGACTAGACTATGGACTAGACTACAGACTAGACTATAGACTAGACTATAGACTAGACTATAGACTAGACTATAGACTAGACTATAGACGAGACTATAGACTAGACTATAGACTAGACTATAGACTAGATATAGACTAGACTATAGACTAGACTATAGACTAGACTATAGACTAGACTATAGACTAGACTATAGACTAGACTATAGACTAGACTATAGACTAGACTATAGACTAGACTATAGACTAGACTATAGACTAGACTATAGACTAGACTATAGACTAGACTATAGACTAGACTATAGATAGACTATAGACTAGACTAGACTAGACTATAGACTAGACTATAGACTAGACTATAGACTAGACTATAGACTAGACTATAGACTAGACTATAGACTAGACTATAGACTAGACTATAGACTAGACCTATAGACTAGACTATAGACTAGACTATAGACTGGACTTTAGACTAGACTATAGACTAGACTATAGACTAGACTATAGACTAGACTATAGACTATAGACTAGACTATAGACTAGACTATAGGCTAGACTATAGACTAGACTATAGACTAGACTATAGACTAGACTATAGACTAGACTATAGACTAGACTATAGACTAGACTATAGACTAGACTATAGACTAGACTATAGACTAGACTATAGACTAGACTATAGACTAGACTATAGACTAGACTATAGACTAGACTATAGACTAGACTATAGACTAGACTATAGACTAGACTATAGACTAGACTATAGACTAGACTATAGACTAGACTATAGACTAGACTAGAGACTAGACTAGAGACTAGACTATAGACTAGACTATAGACTAGACTATAGACTAGACTATAGACTAGACTATAGACTAGACTATAGACTAGAATATAGACTAGACTATAGACGAGACTATAGACTAGACTATAGACTAGACTATAGACTAGACTAAAGACTAGACTATAGACTAGACTATAGACTAGACTATAGACTAGACTATAGACTAACTATAGACTAGACTATAGACTAGACTATAGACTAGACTACAGACTAGACTATAGACTAGACTATAGACTAGACTATAGACTAGACTATAGGCTAGACTATAGACTAGACTATAGACTAGACTATAGACTAGACTATAGACGAGACTATAGACTAGACTATAGACTAGAATATAGACTAGAATATAGACTAGACTATAGACGAGACTATAGACTAGACTATAGACGAGACTATGGACTAGACTACAGACTAGACTATAGACTAGACTATAGACTAGACTATAGACTAGACTATAGACTAGACTATAGACTAGACTATAGACTAGACTATAGACTAGACTATAGACTAGACTATAGACTGGACTTTAGACTAGACTATAGACTAGACTATAGACTAGACTATAGACTAGACTATAGGCTAGACTATAGACTAGACTATAGACTAGACTATAGGACTAGACTATAGACTAGACTATAGACTAGACTATAGACTAGACTATAGACTAGACTATAGACTAGACTATAGACTAGACTATAGGCTAGACTATAGACTAGACTATAGACTAGACTATAGACTAGACTATAGGCTAGACTATAGACTAGACTATAGACTAGACTATAGACTAGACTATAGACTAGACTATAGACTAGACTATAGACTGGACTTAGACTAGACTATAGACTAGACTATAGACTAGACTATAAACTAGACTATAGACTAGACTATAGACTGGACTTTAGACTAGACTATAGACTAGACTATAGACTAGACTATAGACTAGACTATAGGCTAGACTATAGACTAGACTATAGACTAGACTATAGACTAGACTATAGACTAGACTATAGACTAGACTATAGACTAGACTATAGACTAGACTATAGACTAGACTATAGACTAGACTAGACTAGACTAGACTATAGACTAGACTATAGACTAGACTAGATAGACTAGACTAGAGACTAGACTAGAGACTAGCTATAGACTAGACTATAGACTAGACTATAGACTAGACTATAGACTAGACTATAGACTAGACTATTAGACTAGACTATAGACTAGACTATAGACTAGACTATAGACTAGACTATAGACTAGACTATAGACTAGACTATAGACTAGACTATAGACTAGACCTATAGACTAGACTATAGACTAGACTATAGACTAGACTATAGACTAGACTATAGACTAGACTATAGACTAGACTATAGACTAGACTATAGACTAGACTATAGACTAGACTATAGACTAGACTATAGACTAGACTATAGAATAGACTATAGACTAGACTATAGACTAGACTAGACTATAGACTAGACTAGACTAGACTATAGACTAGACTAGACTAGACTAGACTAGACTAGACTAGACTAGACTAGACTAGACTAGACTAGACTATAGACTAGACTAGACTATAGACTAGACTAGACTATAGACTAGACTAGACTATAGACTAGACTATAGACTAGACTATAGACTAGGCTATAGTCTAGTCTATAGTCTAGTCTATATACTAGAGACTATATATACTATAGACTACAAGTTTGGATCTTTTACAAAAGAAATCGATAATTCGCCATTAAAACGATAAATTGTTTCTTTTACAAAAATTGAATCTAAAGGTTTAAAACTTATTGTTAAATAATATTTAACTTTTAGGGAGCGCCATAAAATTGCATCAATATTTTTTATAAGGCCTTCAAGAAAACTTTGCAGTTTCCATTAACATGTCATCATGTCATCAATTAGACACTTCAAACTTTACAAAAGATCTCCAGCTAATAGGACAACAACAAGTCGCTTTCATCCATATAAAATATTGAAAAATAATATTTTGTTTAAATATTTTTTTATATTACTTCTTATAAAACCTTTATATTTCATTTTGTTGTATTTATTTTTTTAAGTTAAGATCAAGTTAAATATAAAAGTACAATACCAACGTTTGCTAAAAGATGAGTTTTGAAGATATTTTAAACCGAAATTATGCTAAATTATTTCAACTATAACCGGCTTGGTGTTTTTTTTTTAATAAATTTTATTTTTTTAATATAAAAAACAAAAACAAATTTTGCTCGTTTTAAATAAAATGAGATAAATTTTTTTTTTTTTGATTCAAGTAATTTTTTTTGCCAAAATTCTTTTGCTCATTTTTGTCGCCTAGAGATTGGTTGTTAATGCTTTTTTTTAGATTTGGGGACTTTTTTCCACTTCCACTAACAGTTATAGTTAGTCAAGTAAGACAGACAGTCCGTCTCACTTGACCGTTTACACAGTTTCAAGTAACATGCGTGTGTATGTGGAATTGTGTTTTTAAATTTTCGTGTTTTAAACTAGATTTCAATGAAGATCTGGTTCCATCGTGGCCTATGACATCTTATGTTTCAAGATAAGCTATTTAAAACAAATACAAGTAAATATAAAATTAAATTTAACAAAAATGCTCTACTACTAATACGTCGCGATGTCTAGTTCACGCCTTTATAGTTCAAGTTGTGAGGGCCACTTAATTAACCGACATTTAACTGTATTAGAACGTAAAATGTTTGTATTATAAACAAAACAAACATTCCAATAATAAATTAAACAATTAATTACTCCCACCTATAAAGATATAATATCCTTATATTAACATATAGAGTAATATATTCTTTGTTTTTTTCATTAACCATCTAGTTATTCCGGTTCACCATCAATGTTTATGTTAAAATTTAATTTATGTTAAACCAATTAAAAAATAGAAGACTTAAGTTGATTGCATATTGCTGCAGTTAATTAATTAATATCGATAACTTTCAAATAACATTTTAACAAAGCTCACCTATTTAGCTGATAACATAATAAGTAAATTATATTTAATTTTAAATTTTTGGGTTTTTTTATTTGATTTATCTGTTAAGGCCTAATAGTATGTCCATGAAATTTAAAAGTGATTTTAATAAAATTTATAAATCTATTTCTTTAATTTGTTTAACCTTTTAATATAGGTGCTCAGAAGAAAATTATCAACAAACGTGATAAATCGATTGCTAAATTCAGAATAGTTTTGTGGACTGAATTGTTATTAATATCTTTTTTAGTATTTTAAGTAACACGGTTTAATTGATATTAGTTTTTAATAACTTTACAATCCACAGACTGTTTTGGTGTTCATTAATGAAAGGCATATTCTTATCTTTGTGTTAACATAACGCTTCATATATAAAGGCTAAATTTTCCATGAATCCACACAAATAATAGACACCGCTATGGAACAGACTATAGACTAGACTATAGGCTAGACTATAGACTAGTCTATAGACTAGACTATAGGCTAGACTATAGACTAGTCTATAGACTAGACTATAGACTAGACTATAGACTAGACTATAGACTAGACTATAGACTAGACTATAGACTAGACTATAGACTAGACTATAGACTAGACTAGACTAGACTATAGACTAGACTATAGACTAGACTATAGACTAGACTATAGACTAGACTATAGACTAGACTATAGACTAGACTATGACTATAGACTAGACTATAGACTAGACTAGACTAGTATAGACTAGACTATAGACTAGACTATAGACTAGACTATAGACTAGACTATAGACTAGACTATGCTATAGACTAGACTATAGACTAGACTATAGACTAGACTATGCTATAGACTAGACTATAGACTAGACTATAGACTAGACTATAGACTAGACTATAGACTAGACTATAGACTAGACTATAGACTAGACTATGCTATAGACTAGACTATAGACTAGACTATAGACTAGACTATAGACTAGACAATAGACTAGACTATAGACTAGACTATAGACTAGACTATAGACTAGACTATAGACTAGACTATAGACTAGACTATGCTATAGACTAGACTATAGACTAGACTATAGACTAGACTATAGACTAGACTATAGACTAGACTATAGACTAGACTATAGACTAGACTATAGACTAGACTATAGACTAGACTATAGACTAGACTATAGATCAGACCATAGACTAGACTAAGACTAGACTATAGACTAGACTATAGACTAGACTATAGACTAGACTAGACTAGACTAGACTATAGACTAGGCTATAGACTAGACTATAGACTAGACTATAGACTAGACCATAGACTAGACTATAGACTAGACTATAGATCAGACTATAGACTAGACTATAGACTAGACTATAGACTAGACTATAGACTAGACTATAGACTAGACTATAGACTAGACTATAGACTAGACTATAGACTAGACTATGGACTAGACTATAAACTAGACTATAGACTAGACTATAGACTCGACTATATACAAGACTATAGACTAGACTATAGACTAGACTATAGACTAGACTATAGACTAGACTATAGACTAGACTATAGACTAGACTAGAGACTAGACTATTGACTAGACTATTGACTAGACTATAGACTAGACTATAGACTAGACCATAGACTAGAATATTGACCAGACTACTGACTAGACTATCGACTAGACTAGACTAGACTAGACTATAGACTAGACTATAGACTAGACCTATAGACTAGACTATAGACTAGACTATAGACTAGACTATAGGACTGGACTATAGACTAGACTATAGACTAGACTATAGACTAGACTATAGACTAGACTATACACAAGACTATACACAAGACTGTAGACTAGATTATAGACTATAGACTAGACTATAGACTAGACTATAGACTAGACTATAGACTAGACTATCGACTAGACTATAGACTAGACTATAGACTAGACTATCGACTAGACTATAGACTAGACTATAGACTAGACTATAGACTAGACTATAGACTAGACTATATACTAGACTATAAACTAGACTATAGACTAGACTATAGACTAGACTATAGACTAGACTATACACAAGACTATACACAAGACTGTAGACTAGACTATAGACTAGACTATAGACTAGACTATAGACTAGACTATAGACTATACTATATACTAGACTATAAACTAGACTATAGACTAGACTATAGACTAGACTATAGACTAGACTATACACAAGACTATACACAAGACTGTAGACTAGACTATAGACTAGACTATAGACTAGACTATAGACTAGACTATAGACTAGACTATAGACTAGACTATAGACTAGACTATAGACTAGACTATAGACTAGACTATAGACTAGACTATAGACTAGACTATAGACTAGACTATAGACTAGACTATAGACTAGACTATAGACTAGACTATAGACTAGACTATAGACTAGACTATAGACTAGACTATAGACTAGACTATAGACTAGACTATAGACTAGACTATAGACTAGACTATAGACTAGCCTATAGACTAGACTATAGACTAGACTATATACTAGACTATAGACTAGACTATAGACTAGACTATAGACTAGACTATAGACTAGACTGTAGACTAGACTATAGACTAGACTATAGACTAGACTATATACTAGACTATAGACTAGACTATATACTAGACTATAAACTAGACTATAGACTAGACTATAGACTAGACTATAGACTAGACTATACACAAGACTATACACAAGACTGTAGACTAGACTATAGACTAGACTATAGACTAGACTATAGACTAGACTATAGACTAGACTATAGACTAGACTATAGACTAGACTATAGACTAGACTATAGACTAGACTATAGACTAGACTATAGACTAGACTATAGACTAGACTATAGACTAGACTATAGACTAGACTATAGACTAGACTATAGACTAGACTATAGACTAGACTATAGACTAGACTATAGACTAGACTATAGACTAGCCTATAGACTAGACTATAGACTAGCCTATAGACTAGACTATAGACTAGACTATAGACTAGACTATAGACTAGACTATAGACTAGACTATAGACTAGACTATAGACTAGACTATAGACTAGACTATAGACTAGACTATAAACTAGACTATAGACTAGACTATAGACTAGACTATAGAGTAGACTATAGACTAGACTATAGACTAGACTATAGACTAGACTATAGACTAGACTATAGACTAGACTATAGACAAGACTATAGACAAGACTATAGACTAGACTATAGACTAGACTATAAACTAGACTATAGACTAGACTATAGACTAGACTAGACTAGACTAGACTAGACTAGACTAGACTATAGACTAGACTATATACAAGACTATAGACTAGACTATAGACTAGACTATAGACTAGACTATAGACTAGACTATAGACTAGACTATAGACTAGACTATAGACTAGACTATAGACTAGACTATAGACTAGACTATAGACTAGACTATAGACTAGACTATAAACTAGACTATGACAAGACTATAAACTAGACTATAGACTAGACTATAGACTAGACTATAGACTAGACTATAGACTAGACTATAGACTAGACTATATACAAGACTATAGACTAGACTATAGACTAGACTATAGACTAGACTATAGACTAGACTATAGACTAGACTATAGACTAGACTATAGACTAGACTATAGACTAGACTAGACTAGACTATAGACTAGACTATAGACTAGACTATAGACTAGACTATAGACTAGACTATAGACTAGACTATAGACTAGACTATAGACTATAGACTAGACTATAGACTAGACTATAGACTAGACTATAGACTAGACTATAGACTAGACTATAGACTAGACTATAGATATGACTAGACTATAGACTAGACTGACTATAGACTAGACTATAGACTATAGACTATAGACTATAGACTAGACTATAGACTAGACTATAGACTATAGACTAGACTATAGACTAGACTATAGACTAGACTATAGACTAGACTATAGACTAGACTATAGACTAGACTATAGACTAGACTATAGACTAGACTATAGACTAGACTATAGACTAGACTATAGACTAGACTATAGACTAGACTATAGACTAGACTATGACTAGACATACTAGACTATAGACTAGACTATAGACTAGACTATAGACTAGACTATAGACTAGACTATAGACTGGACTATAGACTAGACTATAGACTAGACTATAGACTGGACTATAGACTAGACTAGACTCACAGACAAGACTATAGACAAGCTATGGATTAAACTATAGAATATAAAATAGACTAAACTAAAGACTAGACAATAAACCAGACTATAGACTAGACTGCAGACTACAGTATGGACTAGTCTATGAACTGGATTATATACTATACCATAGACTAGAATATATTAAACTATAGACTAGACTATAGACCACACTATATACTAGACCATAAACTAGACAATAGACTAGACTATAAATAGACAATTGACTAAACTATAGCCTAAGCTATAAACTAGACTGTAAACTAGACTATAAACTAGACCATAGACTAGACTATTGACACTACTATACTAGATTGTAAACTGGACTAGACTATCGACTAGACTATTGTCTAGACTAAGTATAGGCTAGAATATAGTTTAGACTATAGACAAGATTAAACTTTAAACCAGATTATAAACTTGATTTTACACTAGATTATAGACTAGACTATATACTAGACTATAGACTAGACTATAGACTGGACTATGGACTGAACTATAGATAAGACTATGGAGTAAACTACATACTAGACTATAGACTAGGATATAGACTAGGCTATAGACTAGGCTATTGACTATACTATATACTATGCTATAGACTAGGCTATTGAGTATACTATATACTATGCTATAGACTACATTATAGACTAGGCTATAAACTTGACTATGGATTAGAATATGGACTAGATTATAAACAAAATTTTAGACTAGATCATAGACTAAACAATAGAGTAAACTACATACTAGACTATAGACTAAGATATAGACTAGGCTTTTGACTATACTATGCTATAGACTAAACTGTAGACTATACTATAGACTAAACTAAAGACTTGACTATAGACTAGAGTAAAGGCTAGACTATAGACTAAACTATAGACTGGACCATAGACTAGACAAAGACTAGACTATAGACTAGACTGTAGACTAGTCGGTAGTCCATAGACTAGTCTACAGTCTAGTCTATACTATAGTCTATCTAGACTATAGACTAAAGTCAAGTCTTTAGTTTTTGTTATAGTCAAGTCTATAGTGTAAAGATCATAAGATTGATTTAATTAATGGATGTTTAAAAAGTAATGATAGATTTAAAGATCCTTAAGCAATTTCAATTGAATTGTAGTACATACATTATGCAACTTTCAATTAAATCGTTTAAAAGGGTTTATTACTTTTTACATTTCGTTTAAAAATTTCTTGTATGTCTGCGCTTTTCAGAAAATAAACTTTAAAGAATTTTGTTGTGTTTGTTTTTTTTTTCAAAATATAAAACATTTAATTTAAGACAAATTATACGAAATTATTAACCATAATTCATATAATTAATATACACAATTGGTATTTAAAGAAGTAATAAACGAAAAAAAAACACAAAGATTAACATTTCTGAATATTTGCAATATTGCGCATAAAAACCAACAATAACATTAAGTACTTTTGTATCTATGAAACATATGGATGTGGATATATGTTAAAAAATGTTTATAAGTGTCAATAACTCTGTAAGTATTAGTGTTAAATTATGAAATAATCCAAAAACATTGTAGAGTTAATTCTTGGAGAAGAAAAAAAAACAACAACCAACATTTGCAACTTGTAGATTTACAAAACCTAAAAAATAACATAAAGCTCTTGGTTGATTAACGTGTAACGCCCCTGGCAAATTTTGGTTGACCAAAAAAAAAAAACTAAGAAAAAAATTGACTACATCCACAAAAGTCATACATTTACAACAAAAAAAGATCATATAAGTAATAAAAATATTGAATTTAAATTTCAACTAAAGATGAGACTGGTTGCACCGGTTGCTTGTTCATATTTGTACAAATTCTGTTCAATAGTATGAGTTTTTTTCTTCTTCTTTTTTTTAAGTAACAAATGGCCAACATGTGCATTTAAGACAAAAATATTAAATTTTGTAGTTTAATGTTAAGGTAGGCTTATCAAATAATCGATCGACAGAGAAAAAAATCTGTCGAAAATATATATCTGTTTGGGTGTTTAAGAAGCTCCGAAAAAAATAGTAGACAACTTGAAATATTTACTACATGGTTTGTCGGCTGCTGCTCCAAAACATCAAAATTTACATGGTGAATAAACTGTATGTTTCAGATGACCTTTGAATTTATATTATTTGATACACTCACACACACACACACAGACAGACACTGACTCACCTACATGCATGGTTAGTTAAAGTTTGTATTCGAATAGTTTGGATCTTAGTCTGCACTAAGGATTTAAAACTGGTCTATAGGCTAATGATTCGGAAATATTTATAATTGTTTGAATTCATATAGAATTTTCTCGATTCCCAGAATATCCAGCAAAAATATATTGTCGTCAGATGGATATTTAAAATCTCCTGGGCTGGACATCAAAAATATGATTGGCGAATGTATTCGACCGTCACCTCATATTACAATATCCGAAAGTACTGCGGTATCATAAAAGGACCTTGACTCTATTCGCCTTTGGAAGAAATACGTCTATTTAATAATTATTTCAGAAGTTTTTTAGACAAAGAAGTATCTGATCCCTTATTCTTCAGGAAAACAAGACATCGATTTAAATTGAGCTGAAGATTTTGGATCTAAAATAACTTTTATATGATCGTGAAGAGCGCAACTGAAATTATATTTGATCAGTCTCCTTTGCGATCGCATATCATTAAATCTGTATTCGTAAATCAAACTTAAGATACAATTTATTAGATCCTATGGTTAGGTTAGGTTATCAATTAGGTAACCAATGCAGTTTTGCTTGGGCCCAAGTTGATTCCTTTGTAAAAATACCTTTAAGAAGAAAAGAAAAATAGGGAAATGTAGAAAAGAGTGAAAATAGAAAAGGAAGAGAGGAGAAGTGAGGAAACCGTTGAGGAGTAAAAACCAGGCCAAGTTGCCATGGAGTAAAAAGACGTGACTGCAAAGATTACGGCCTAATTAGAGGGAATACTGAAGTTTACACCCATTCTAACAAATTTATGAACCCCCAAAGACGTTCCAATTGGATATTTGACAATTCGGATAGATCGTCAAAGTAGGCCGATCCAAGCGTCCGAAGTCTCTGCCAAGGCATTACAATTACAGAGAAGATGAGATATAGTCTCTACTTCATCCTCATTTTGACAACTCCTACAGAAATCATTGAATGTAAGACCAATGCGTCTAGCATGGTTTCCAAATTTACACTAGCTTACCTAGTTGTGGACTTTGGAGACCAAAGAGATATATAGACCTGCATGAATTTATATGTGGCCACAGCGCTCTAGCTATTGAGCACATATGTTCACGCGACCATCGGTCACGAGCAATATAGGAGCAGTTTTCAATAATCTGCATCTTTATTACAAGCAGTTTAGAACCGCAGAACTGATCTATTTCCAGTCCGTTAAGCGTGGTGCCTGCTCTTGCCAAGGTGTCAGCAATATTATTGCCATACGAACTTCCGTATTCCCTGACCCAAATTAGAATGAAGTTCGAATGTCTCATCATCTCGTTGAGAGACGACCAGCATTCATGGGTAATTCTAAGTAGATGTGGAAAACACACCAAATAGGGATTTAATAGCAGCTTGACTATCGGTGTAAATTCTGATATCCCTGTCTGATAGTACCGAAGCCAATTCGACGCCCTCTTTTTTATTAGACCCTATACAGATCGCCAAAGTAGGCCGATCCAAGCATCCGAAGTCTCTGCCAAGGTAGGACAATTACAGAGCAGATGAGATATAGTCTCAAATTCATCCTCATTTTGACAACTCCTACAGAAATCATTGAACGGAAGACCAATACGTCTAGCATGATTTCCATATTTACACTGGCCAATAACAATCGATACCAGCTTACCTAGTTGTGGTCTTTGGAGACCAAAGAGATATTAAGATCTGCCTGAATCTATATGTGGCCACAGCGCTCTAGCTATTGAGCACATGTTTTACGCGATCATCGGTCACGAGCAATAGAGGAGCAGTTTTCAATAATCTGCATCTTTATTACAAGAAGTGGAGCACCGCAGAACTGATCTATTTCCAGTCCGCTAAAAGTGGTGCCAGCTCTTTCCAAGGTGTCAGTAATATTATTGCCATACGAACTCCCTTGTCCCCTGACCCAAATTAAGGTGATGTTCGAATGTCTCATCATCTCGTAAAGAGACGTCCGGTATTCATGTGCAATTCTAGATGTGAAAAACGTACCAATTAGGGATTTAATAGCAGCATGACTATTGGTATAAATACTGATATCCCTGTTAGATATCCGATAGTAACTTAGCCAATTCGAAGCCCTCTTTATTAATTTGATCCTATACCCTATACTTTCTGAAATCTATATCTTTAGTATTAGTTGAAGATTTTGGATCTTTCTGTACTATATAATAGTCAGAACATATGCATTATTCATTTTATAATTGCTACAAATGAGCGCGAACGCGTTCCCTCTTTCAAGTCTTACATTACTTTTTGAATCGATTTAATCAAACTATAGATTCCGACAATTTAGATCCGATCTCCCATTCTTTTCGAAATAACTTCATCATGTTCCATTAGAGGCTTCAAGTCTCTTTAAAAAACCCGATGATTCAAAATCGACAAACTACCAGTTAAATATTAACTTAAACATTTTTCTCCGTATACAACCTATCCATTAGAGTCAACATCATCTGTCTGCAACACTTTAATGCATTTGCAGACACTCGCCTTAAAGAAGTCACCAAAAACTGGCTTAAACGATCAAAAACTTGCAGTAGCCGTGTCCGGTGAGGTTATGACAGAATCCAAAAGAGAAAAAAAAAAACAACTAAGACAAAAGTCAAAAAACATTAAAAGAATAAACAATTTTTTGGCTATTTGCTGCTTTTGATTACATGTGACATAAATCATTTGAAAATACTAAAAAAAAAAAATCATATAAAGTCGTTTTGTTCTTCTACGTGATTAAGATGATGTAGATGAAACATGACGATGATGAGCATGAGCATGATGCTATTTGTTGGAATATTTCTTCTCAAGTTTAAACACAAAATAAAGTTTATTTTGTGGTCTAGTGGTGGTGGTGGTCGTTGCTGTTGTGGGAGGCAGTGGTGGTGTTGTGGCTGATGATGATATTAGTTATTGATGTTGTTGTATTTTAAATGTTATCATAATTATTGTTGCTACCAGCTATAATATTATTTATGTCTAATTGCCAAATAGTGGTTACAGTGGAAACCGTGGAAGATGTTTTTAATAAAAAAATTAAGCCCACAATATTTTTTGTCAAATAGTTTCACTTAATAATGGGTATAAAAAGTTGTATAGAAAATCATTTGAGACAAAAAGTGTTCTATAGAAAATCATTGGAGACAAAAAATTTTCTATAGAAAATCGTTGGAGACAAAAAATTTTCTATAGAAAATCATTGGAGACAAAAAATTTTCTATAGAAAATCATTGGAGACAAAAAATTTTCTATAGAAAATCATTGGAGACAAAAAATTTTCTATAGAAAATCATTGGAGACAAAAAATTTTCTATAGAAAATCATTGGAGACAAAAAATTTTCTATAGAAAATCATTGGAGACAAAAAATTTTCTATAGAAAATCATTGGAGACAAAAAATTTTCTATAGAAAATCATTGGAGACAAAAAATTTTCTATAGAAAATCATTGGAGACAAAAAATTTTCTATAGAAAATCATTTGAGACAAAAAGTGTTCTATAGAAAATAATTTGAGACAAAAAGTGTTCTATAGAAAATAATTTGAGACAAAAAGTGTTCTATAGAAAATCATTTGAGACAAAAAATTTTCTATAGAAAATCGTTGGAGACAAAAAATTTTCTATAGAAAATCGTTGGAGACAAAAAATTTTCTATAGAAAATCGTTGGAGACAAAAAATTTTCTATAGAAAATCATTGGAGACAAAAAATTTTCTATAGAAAATCATTGGAGACAAAAAATTTTCTATAGAAAATCATTGGAGACAAAAAATTTTCTATAGAAAATCATTGGAGACAAAAAATTTTCTATAGAAAATCATTGGAGACAAAAAATTTTCTATAGAAAATCATTGGAGACAAAAAATTTTCTATAGAAAATCATTGGAGACAAAAAATTTTCTATAGAAAATCATTTGAGACAAAAGTGTTCTATAGAAAATAATTTGAGACAAAAAGTGTTCTATAGAAAATCATTGGAGACAAAAAATTTTCTATAGAAAATTATTGGAGACAAAAAATTTTCTATAGAAAATAATTTAAGACAAAAAAATTTTCTATAGAAAATAATTTAAGACAAAAAAATTTCTATAGAAAATAATTTGAGACAAAAAATTTTCTATAGAAAATCATTGGAGACAAACAATTTTCTATAGAAAATCATTGGAGACAAAAAATTTTCTATAGAAAATCATTGGAGACAAAAAATTTTCTATAGAAAATCATTGGAGACAAAAAATTTTCTATAGAAAATTATTGGAGACAAAAAATTTTCTATAGAAAATAATTTAAGACAAAAAAATTTCTATAGAAAATAATTTGAGACACTATATAGAAAATATAGTGTTCTATAGAAAATTAGTTGGGACAAAAAGTGTTCTATAGAAAATTAGTTGGGACAAAAAGTTTCTATAGAAAATCATTTGGGACAAAAAATTTTCTCTAGAAAATCATTTGAGAGAAACAATTTTCTATAGAAAAGCATTTGGGACAAAAAGTGTTCCATAGAAAATCATTTGGGACAAGAAGTGTTCTATAGAAAACCATTTGGGACAAAAAGTGTTCTATAAAAAATCATTTGGGACAAAAAGTGTTTAATAAAAAATCATTTGGGACGAAAAGTGTTTTTTGGCACAAAAAGTTTTTTTAAAAAAAAATCATTTGGGGCAAAAATTGTTCTACAGAAAATCATTGGGGACAAACAAATATTAGACAATAACGTTCAGAAGGTTCTACTGTTTTAACACTTGTTTTTACTGATAAAATGTTTTCTACTTATTATTAGTGCTTCTAGTGTTTGGTGCAAGCATGTCTGTCTGTCCGTCTAAGATGAGTAGGTTTTGCAGCTTGTCACCACAATCATCATAATTCCAATGACATACAGTTAAAATTAATACAACCTGGTATAAGTATAAACATACATACATATTTCATTTACCATATTTGTATAAAATTTTCATTCATACATTCAGTGAATTGCATTAAAATTAAAAACGTATTGATTTATTTTGCGAAATAACAAGTAGAAAAACGATAAAAATTAATAAAATTAATAATAAAATAAAAAGAAAAATTTACTATTTAAGTTGCAACAATTGCTTGGAAGTAATAATACTAAGAATAAACATTTGTTGGTGTTTTATAAAATAATTAAAATGTTTATTTATTTAAAAAAATGATAAAGATTTCATAATATTGTCCTCTTGTAATACTCTTTGTTTATTTTGTGTTGTTTCTGTTAGTAAAAAAAAATACTAAAATTATTACATAATCTTTCAAACTTTTGTTCGAAAAGAAAATATATTTATATATGAGTGTTATCTTTTTTGTTGTTATTGTCTTGATGGTTTTAAATTTATGATGATGGCTATAAGCAACAAAAAAAAATATTCTAAATTTGTTTTTAATTTACATAAATTAATTTTTATTATTTTTAAAATTTAATTTTTTTCATATATTTCAAAGCTTAACTAAAGTTATAGCTGTGTGCTTGTGTTGAGGTTGCTAACTTGTTTTGCTTAACTTCTTTCATTTAAACGCTTCTTCTATTTAGAAGGTTTTTTATATATTTTTGGCATTTTTTCTGCTTGTTTAGTAGTGTCTTGGTTTTTGGCTTAAAACAAAAGATTTAAGACACAAACTTGTTTCAGTTTTTGCCTGCTGCTATAAATTTGTTTACGTAAATACCAAAAAAAAGAAATATTAAATAAAATTTTATAAGCAACTAGTTTCTTATTATTAAAAATACATAAAATCCTATAAAATTTGTATTTAATACCACCAAAAATTATTATTTTATAATAATATAAATATTTAAATAATTTGTATATTTAAAATATATTAGTGGTATTATTATGACACCTACAATTATATTTGAAAAGTTTATAACATAAATTATGACCAAAAAGTTTGCTTATTTCATAAATTACCTTTTGTTTTAAATATTTGCCATTTAAACAAAAACTTATTAAGAAAAAAACAAAGAAAAAGAATTAGAAGTCATGACTTGAGTTAATTGAAATTGAAGCTGATGCTGGTACTAAGTATTTAACCATCAACACTTGTTAATTTTGTTTGTGCAAATTTAAACTTCTTTAGTTGGTCATGATGTGAATTTGCAACATTAATCCCAAACTATGTGCAATTGATAGGGTAATTTTTTTGATATTTTTTGTAAACAATTCAATTACTCGTTATAGTACTAATAGCCTAGTATATAGTCTAGTCTATAGTCTTGTCTATAGTCTAGTCTATAGTCTAGTCTATAGTCTAGTCCTATAGTCTAGTCTATATTCTAGCTATAGTCTAGTCTATAGTCAGTCTATAGTCTAGTCTATAGTCTAGTCTATAGTCTAGTCTATAGTCTAGTCTATAGTCTAGTCTATAGTCTAGTCTATAGTCTAGTCTATAGTCTAGTCTATAGTCTAGTCTATAGTCTAGTCTATAGTCTAGTCTATAGTCTAGTCTATAGTCTAGTCTATAGTCTAGTCTATAGTCTAGTCTATAGTCTAGTCTATAGTCTAGTCTATAGTCTAGTCTATAGTCTAGTCTATAGTCTAGTCTATAGTCTAGTCTATAGTCTAGTCTATAGTCTAGTCTATAGTCTAGTCTAGTCTAGTCTATAGTCTAGTCTATAGTCTAGTCTATAGTCTAGTCTATAGTCTAGTCTATAGTCTAGTCTATAGTCTAGTCTATAGTCTAGTCTATAGTCTAGTCTATAGTCTAGTCTATAGTCTAGTCTATAGTCTAGTCTATAGTCTAGTCTATAGTCTAGTCTATAGTCTAGTCTATAGTCTAGTCTATAGTCTAGTCTATAGTCTAGTCTATAGTCTAGTCTATAGTCTAGTCTATAGTTAGTCTATAGTCTAGTCTATAGTCTAGTCTATAGTCTAGTCTATAGTCTAGTCTATAGTCTAGTCTATAGTCTAGTCTATAGTCTAGTCTATAGTCTAGTCTATAGTCTAGTCTAGTCTAGTCTATAGTCTAGTCTAGTCTAGTCTAGTCTAGTCTAGTCTATAGTCTAGTCTAGTCTATATAGTTCTATAGTCTATAGTCTAGTCTATAGTCTAGTCTAGTCTAGTCTATAGTCTAGTCTATAGTCTAGTCTATAGTCTAGTCTATAGTCTAGTCTATAGTCTAGTCTATAGTCTAGTCTATAGTCTAGTCTATAGTCTAGTCTATAGTCTAGTCTATAGTCTAGTCTATAGTCTAGTCTATAGTCTAGTCTATAGTCTAGTCTATAGTCTAGTCTATAGTCTAGTCTATAGTCTAGTCTATAGTCTAGTCTATAGTCTATAGTCTAGTCTATAGTCTAGTCTATAGTCTATAGTCTATCTATAGTATATAGTCTAGTCTATAGTCTAGTCTATAGTCTAGTCTATAGTCTAGTCTATAGTCTAGTCTATAGTCTAGTCTATAGTCTAGTCTATAGTCTAGTCTATAGTCTAGTCTATAGTCTATAGTCTAGTCTATAGTCTAGTCTATAGTCTAGTCTATAGTCTAGTCTATAGTCTAGTCTATAGTCTAGTCTATAGTCTAGTCTATAGTCTAGTCTATAGTCTAGTCTATAGTCTAGTCTATAGTCTAGTCTATAGTCTAGTCTATAGTCTAGTCTATAGTCTAGTTATAGTCTAGTCTATAGTCTAGTCTATAGTCTAGTCTATAGTCTAGTCTATAGTCTAGTCTATAGTCTAGTCTATAGTCTAGTCTATAGTCTAGTCTATAGTCTAGTCTATAGTCTAGTCTATAGTCTAGTCTATAGTCTAGTCTATAGTCTAGTCTATAGTCTAGTCTATAGTCTAGTCTATAGTCTAGTCTATAGTCTAGTCTATAGTCTAGTCTATAGTCTAGTCTATAGTCTAGTCTATAGTCTAGTCTATAGTCTAGTCTATAGTCTAGTCTATAGTCTAGTCTATAGTCTAGTCTATAGTCTAGTCTATAGTCTAGTCTATAGTCTAGTCTATAGTCTAGTCTATAGTCTAGTCTATAGTCTAGTCTATAGTATAGTCTATCGTCTAGTCTATAGTCTAGTCTATAGTCTAGTCTATAGTCTAGTCTATAGTCTAGTCTATAGTCTAGTCTATAGTCTAGTCTATAGTCTAGTCTATAGTAGTCTATAGTCTAGTCTATAGTCTAGTCTATAGTCTAGTCTATAGTCTAGTCTATAGTCTAGTCTATAGTCTAGTCTATAGTCTAGTCTATAGTCTAGTCTATAGTCTAGTCTATAGTCTAGTCTATAGTCTAGTCTATAGTCTAGTCTATAGTCTAGTCTATAGTCTAGTCTATAGTCTAGTCTATAGTCTAGTCTATAGTCTAGTCTATAGTCTAGTCTATAGTCTAGTCTATAGTCTAGTCTATAGTCTAGTCTATAGTCTAGTCTATAGTCTAGTCTATAGTCTAGTCTATAGTCTAGTCTATAGTCTAGTCTATAGTCTAGTCTATAGTCTAGTCTAGTAGTCTAGTCTATAGTCTAGTCTATAGTCTAGTCTATAGTCTAGTCTATAGTCTAGTCTATAGTCTAGTCTATAGTCTAGTCTATAGTCTAGTCTATAGTCTAGTCTATAGTCTAGTCTATAGTCTAGTCTATAGTCTAGTCTATAGTCTAGTCTATAGTCTAGTCTATAGTCTAGTCTATAGTCTAGTCTATAGTCTAGTCTATAGTCTAGACTATAGTTTAGTCTATAGTCTAGTCTATAGTCTAGAGTATAGTCTAGTCTATAGTCTAGTCTATAGTCTAGTCTATAGTACAGTCTATAGTCTAGTCTATAGCCTAGTCTATAGCCTAGTCTATAGTCTAGTCTATAGTCTAGTCTATAATACAGTCTATAGTCAGACAAATAAATGGATATATGAAAATATTCCTAAATTTGTTGTCTCGTCCAGAATGTTAAAAACCACTTTTACTCTCAGCAAGTTTTAATCGTTCTCCAAAAAAGAAGAACTACGGAAACAAAACTAAAATTCATTTTGATAAATTCAATTAATTTTAATCACCATGTTTGTTAAGGGCAAAAAACTAACCGTTACTTAACCATTAAAAATTTTAGAACAATAGATAAATGACAAGTAGTAGTCGTACCTTATTTTGACCATACTTCTTCAAACATATTGAAGTATAATTATATAGCTGGAACACGGCATTATTTACAATTTATAAATATTATAAAGTTTAAAAATATATTAAAAAATATGTATAAAAAAATTAAGTTGTAATGAATGTATTATTTAATAAACAAACAATAAACTGGACAAAACAGTTGAAGATGATTTTAAAATAATTTGGAATTTTATAAAAAACTTGCCAAAATGACATCCTAAAAGGTAATACTATCTAACAAGAGGAGGAGGGGCTCTACGAGGAGGATAGAGCAAAAAGTTAACAAAAACATTATTCATTCATCGTTGTCGTAAATTTGTTAAACGAAAATTATAAAAAAGTTATAATTGAAATCTAATGTTTTATTACGACCAAATTAACACTTTGCGAACAAAAAGAAGCGTGCTTTGAAATCTGTTGTTTTGTTAATAAAAAAGTAACAAAAATAAATTAATGAATAGAGTATTATAACAGGCTGATAGTGGTCGAAATGTTGAGGCGCTATGGTTTGTACATTGTATGGCTTGCAAAATATTACCGGCGGCCAGCCGCTGCCGATTTGAGCCGTCTCGGCTTGTATCTCTGCTAATAAGACGTATGCAAATAAACAATTTTTTCTGGCATATCACCAAAAAAGATTTAAGTCGACGATTTGGACCAAAAATGAAAAGAGCCACTAAAACATGTTGACGTTGCCTAGCGGGGATTCAAGTACTAGATAAAGATTTTTAATGTTTAAAATTAGGTCGAGCCATCCCGATTCTTTAACCGGGAAAGGACGCGACCGAGTAAAAATAACTAAAACTAAAATATTGACTACATTATAGACTATACTATAGACTAGACTCTTGCCTAGAAAAGACTTAAGACCAGACTGCAGACTATAATATATACTAGACTATCAACCCGACTATAGACTAGACTATAGACTAGACTATATACTAGACTATATACTAGACTATAGACTAGACTATAGAATAGAGTATAGACTAGACTATAGAATAGATTATAGACTAGACTATAGACTAGACTATAGACTTGACTATAGACTGACTATAGACTAGACTATAGACTAGACTATAGACTAGACTATGGACTAGACTATAGACTAGACTATAGACTAGACTATAGACTAGACTATGGACTAGACTATAGACTAGACTATAGACTAGACTATGGAATAGACTATAGACTAGACTATAGACTAGACTATAGACTAGACTATAGACTAGACTATAGACTAGACTATAGACTAGACTATAGACAAGACTATAGACTATAGACTAGACTATAGACTAGACTATAGACTAGACTATAGACTAGACTATAGACTAGACTATAGACTAGACTATAGACTAGACTATAGACTAGACTATAGACTAGACTATAGACTAGACTATAGACTAGACTATAGACTAGACTATAGACTAGACTATAGACTAGACTATAGACTAGACTATAGACTAGACTATAGACTAGACTATAGACTAGACTATAGACTAGACTATAGACTAGACTATAGACTAGACTATAGACTAGACTATAGACTAGACTATAGACTAGACTATAGACTAGACTATAGACTAGACTATAGACTAGACTATAGACTAGACTATAGACTAGACTATAGACTAGACTATAGACTAGACTATAGACTAGACTATAGACTAGACTATAGACTAGACTATAGACTAGACTATAGACTAGACTATAGACTAGACTATAGACTAGACTATAGACTAGACTATAGACTAGACTATAGACTAGACTATAGACTAGACTATAGACTAGACTATAGACTAGACTATAGACTAGACTATAGACTAGACTATAGACTAGACTATAGACTAGACTATAGACTAGACTATAGACTAGACTATAGACTAGACTATAGACTAGACTATAGACTAGATTATAGACTAGACTATAGACTAGACTATAGACTAGACTATAGACTAGACTATAGACTAGACTATAGACTAGACTATAGACTAGACTATAGACTAGACTAGACTAGACTATAGACTAGACTATAGACTAGACTATAGACTAGACTATAGACTAGACTATAGACTAGACTATAGACTAGACTATAGACTAGACTATAGACTAGACTATAGACTAGACTATAGACTAGACTATAGACTAGACTATAGACTAGACTATAGACTAGACTATAGACTAGACTATAGACTAGACTATAGACTAGACTATAGACTAGACTATAGACTAGACTATAGACTAGACTATAGACTAGACTATAGACTAGACTATAGACTAGACTATAGACTAGACTATAGACTAGACTATAGACTAGACTATAGACTAGACTATAGACTAGACTATAGACTAGACTATAGACGAGACTATAGACTATAGATTAGACTATAGACTAGACTATAGACTAGACTATAGACTAGACTATAGACTAGACTATAGACTAGACTATAGACTAGACTATAGACTAGACTATAGACTAGACTATAGACTATAGATTAGACTATAGACTATAGATTAGACTATAGACTAGACTATAGACTATAGATTAGACTATAGACTAACTATAGACTAGACTATAGACTAGACTATAGATTAGATTAGACTATAGACTAGACTATAGACTAGACTATAGACTAGACTATAGACTAGACTATAGACTAGACTATAGACTAGACTATAGACTAGACTATAGACTAGATATGACTAGACTATAGACTAGACTATAGACTAGACTATAGACTAGACTATAGACTAGACTATAGACTAGACTATAGACTAGACTATAGACTAGACTATAGACTAGACTATAGACTAGACTATAGACTAGACTATAGACTAGACTATAGACTAGACTATAGACTAGACTATAGACTAGACTATAGACTAGACTATAGACTAGACTATAGACTAGACTATAGACTAGACTATAGACTAGACTATAGACTAGACTATAGACTAGACTATAGACTAGACTATAGACTAGACTATAGACTAGACTATAGACTAGACTATAGACTAGACTATAGACTAGACTATAGACTAGACTATAGACTAGACTATAGACTAGACTATAGACTAGACTATAGACTAGACTATAGACTAGACTATAGACTAGACTATAGACTAGACTATAGACTAGACTATAGACTAGACTATAGACTAGACTATAGACTAGACTATAGACTAGACTATAGACTAGACTATAGACTAGACTATAGACTAGACTATAGACTAGACTATAGACTAGACTATAGACTAGACTATAGACTAGACTATAGACTAGACTATAGACTAGACTATAGACTAGACATAGACTAGACTATAGACTACATAGACTAGACGATAGACTAAGACTATAGACGTAGACTAGAGACTAGACTATAGAACTAGACTAATAGGACTAGACTATAGACTAGACTATCGACTAGACTATAGACTATACTATAGACTAGACTATAGACTAGAACTATAGACTTAGACTATAGACTAGAACTATAGACTAGACTATAGACTAGACTATAGACTAGACTATAGCTAAGCTATAGAACTAGACTAATAGACTAGACTATAGACTAGACTATAGACTAGACTATAGACTAGACTATAGACAAGACTATAGACTAGACTATATACTAGGCTATTAGTACTATAACGAGTAATTGAATTGTTTACAAAAATATCAAAAAAAATTACCCTATCAATGCACATAGTTTGGGATTAATGTTGCAAATTCACATCATGACCAACTAAAGAAGTTTAAAATTTGCACCAAACAAAATAACAAGTGTTGATGGTTAAATACTTAGTACCAGCATCAGCTTCAATTTCAATTAACTCAAGTCATGACTTCTAATTCTTTTTCTTTGTTTTTTCTTAATAAGTTTTTGTTTAAATGGCAAATATTTAAAACAAAAGGTAATTTTATGAAATAAGCAAACTTTTTGGTCATAATTTATGTTATAAACTTTTCAAATATAATTGTAGGTGTCATAATAATACCACTAATATATTTTAAATATACAAATTATTTAAATATTTATATTATTATAAAATAATAATTTTTGGTGGTATTAAATACAAATTTTATAGGATTTTATGTATTTTAATAATAAGAAACTAGTTGCTTATAAAATTTTATTTAATATTTCTTTTTTTGGTATTTACGTAAAACAAATTTATAGCAGCAGGCAAAAACTGAAACAAGTTTGTGTCTTAAATCTTTTGTTTTAAGCCAAAAACCAAGACACTACTAAACAAGCAGAAAAAATGCCAAAAAATATATAAAAAAACCTTCTAAATAGAAGAAGCGTTTAAATGAAAGAAGTTAAGCAAAACAAGTTAGCAACCTCAACACAAGCACACAGCTATAACTTAGTTAAAGCTTTGAAATATATGAAAAAAATTAAATTTTAAAAATAATAAAAATTAATTTATGTAAATTAAAAACAAAATTTAGAATATTTTTTTTGTTGCTTATAGCCATCATCATAAATTTAAAACCATCAAGACAATAACAACAAAAAAGATAACACTCATATATAAATATATTTCTTTTCGAACAAAAGTTTGAAAGATTATGTAATAATTTTAGTATTTTTTTTTACTAACAGAAACAACACAAAATAAACAAAGAGTATTACAAGAGGACAATATTATGAAATCTTTATCATTTTTTTAAATAAATAAACATTTTAATTATTTATAAAACACCAACAAATGTTTATTCTTAGTATTATTACTTCCAAGCAATTGTTGCAACTTAAATAGTAAATTTTCTTTTTATTTTATTATTAATTTTATTAATTTTTATCGTTTTTCTACTTGTTATTTCGCAAAATAAATCAATACGTTTTTAATTTTAATGCAATTCACTGAATGTATGAATGAAAATTTTATACAAATATGGTAAATGAAATATGTATGTATGTTTATACTTATACCAGGTTGTATTAATTTTAACTGTATGTCATTGGAATTATGATGATTGTGGTGACAAGCTGCAAAACCTACTCATCTTAGACGGACAGACAGACATGCTTGCACCAAACACTAGAAGCACTAATAATAAGTAGAAAACATTTTATCAGTAAAACAAGTGTTAAAACAGTAGAACCTTCTGAACGTTATTGTCTAATATTTGTTTGTCCCCAATGATTTTCTGTAGAACAATTTTTGCCCCAAATGATTTTTTTTTAAAAAAACTTTTTGTGCCAAAAAACACTTTTCGTCCCAAATGATTTTTTATTAAACACTTTTTGTCCCAAATGATTTTTTATAGAACACTTTTTGTCCCAAATGGTTTTCTATAGAACACTTCTTGTCCCAAATGATTTTCTATGGACACTTTTTGTCCCAAATGCTTTTCTATAGAAATTGTTTCTCTCAAATGATTTTCTAGAGAAAATTTTTGTCCCAAATGATTTTCTATAGAAACTTTTGTCCCAACTAATTTTCTATAGAACACTTTTTGTCCCAACTAATTTTCTATAGAACACTATATTTTCTATATAGTGTCTCAAATTATTTCTATAGAAATTTTTTTGTCTTAAATTATTTTCTATAGAAAATTTTTTGTCTCCAATAATTTTCTATAGAAAATTTTTTGTCTCCAATGATTTTCTATAGAAAATTTTTTGTCTCCAATGATTTTCTATAGAAATTTTTGTCTCCAATGATTTTCTATAGAAAATTGTTTGTCTCCAATGATTTTCTATAGAAAATTTTTTGTCTCAAATTATTTTCTATAGAAATTTTTTTGTCTTAAATTATTTTCTATAGAAAATTTTTTTGTCTTAAATTATTTTCTATAGAAAATTTTTTGTCTCCAATAATTTTCTATAGAAAATTTTTGTCTCCAATGATTTTCTATAGAACACTTTTTGTCTCAAATTATTTTCTATAGAACACTTTTTGTCTCAAATGATTTTCTATAGAAAATTTTTTGTCTCCAATGATTTTCTATAGAAAATTTTTTGTCTCCAATGATTTTCTATAGAAAATTTTTTGTCTCCAATGATTTTCTATAGAAAATTTTTTGTCTCCAATGATTTTCTATAGAAAATTTTTTGTCTCCAATGATTTTCTATAGAAAATTTTTTGTCTCCAATGATTTTCTATAGAAAATTTTTGTCTCCAATGATTTTCTATAGAAAATTTTTTGTCTCCAACGATTTTCTATAGAAAATTTTTTGTCTCCAACGATTTTCTATAGAAAATTTTTTGTCTCCAACGATTTTCTATAGAAAATTTTTTGTCTCAAATGATTTTTCTATAGAACACTTTTTGTCTCAAATTATTTTCTATAGAACACTTTTTGTCTCAAATTATTTTCTATAGAACACTTTTTGTCTCAAATGATTTTCTATAGAAAATTTTTTGTCTCCAATGATTTTCTATAGAAAATTTTTTGTCTCCAATGATTTTCTATAGAAAATTTTTTGTCTCCAATGATTTTCTATAGAAAATTTTTTGTCTCCAATGATTTTCTATAGAAAATTTTTTGTCTCCAATGATTTTCTATAGAAAATTTTTTGTCTCCAATGATTTTCTATAGAAAATTTTTTGTCTCCAATGATTTTCTATAGAAAATTTTTTGTCTCCAATGATTTTCTATAGAAAATTTTTTGTCTCCAATGATTTTCTATAGAAAATTTTTTGTCTCCAACGATTTTCTATAGAAAATTTTTGTCTCCAATGATTTTCTATAGAACACTTTTGTCTCAAATGATTTTCTATACAACTTTTTATACCCATTATTAAGTGAAACTATTGACAAAAAATATTGTGGGCTTAATTTTTTTATTAAAAACATCTTCCACGGTTTCCACTGTAACCACTATTTGGCAATTAGACATAAATAATATTATAGCTGGTAGCAACAATAATTATGATAACATTTAAAATACAACAACATCAATAACTAATATCATCATCAGCCACAACACCACCACTGCCTCCCACAACAGCAACGACCACCACCACCACTAGACCACAAAATAAACTTATTTTGTGTTTAAACTTGAGAAGAAATATTCCAACAAATAGCATCATGCTCATGCTCATCATCGTCATGTTTCATCTACATCATCTTAATCACGTAGAAGAACAAAAACGACTTTATATGATTTTTTTTTTTAGTATTTTCAAATGATTTATGTCACATGTAATCAAAGCAGCAAATAGCCAAAAAATTGTTTATTCTTTTAATGTTTTTTGACTTTTGTCTTAGTTGTTTTTTTTTTTTCTCTTTTGGATTCTGTCATAACCTCACCGGACACGGCTACTGCAAGTTTTTGATCGTTTTAAGCCAGTTTTTGGTGACTTCTTTAAGGCGAGTGTCTGCAAATGCATTAAAGTGTTGCAGACAGATGATGTTGACTCTAATGGATAGGTTGTATACGGAGAAAAATGTTTAAGTTAATATTTAACTGGTAGTTTGTCGATTTTGAATCATCGGGTTTTTTAAAGAGACTTGAAGCCTCTAATGGAACATGATGAAGTTATTTCGAAAAGAATGGGAGATCGGATCTAAATTGTTCGGAATCTATAGTTTGATTAAATCGATTCAAAAAGTAATGTAAGACTTGAAAGAGGGAACGCGTTCGCGCTCATTTGTAGCAATTATAAAATGAATAATGCATATGTTCTGACTATTATATAGTACAGAAAGATCCAAAATCTTCAACTAATACTAAAGATATAGATTTCAGAAAGTATAGGGTATAGGATCAAATTAATAAAGAGGGCTTCGAATTGGCTAAGTTACTATCGGATATCTAACAGGGATATCAGTATTTATACCAATAGTCATGCTGCTATTAAATCCCTAATTGGTACGTTTTTCACATCTAGAATTGCACATGAATACCGGACGTCTCTTTACGAGATGATGAGACATTCGAACATCACCTTAATTTGGGTCAGGGGACAAGGGAGTTCGTATGGCAATAATTATTACTGACACCTTGGAAAGAGCTGGCACCACTTTTAGCGGACTGGAAATAGATCAGTTCTGCGGTGCTCCACTTCTTGTAATAAGATGCAGATTATTGAAAACTGCTCCTCTATTGCTCGTGACCGATGATCGCGTAAAACATGTGCTCAATAGCTAGAGCGCTGTGGGCCACATATAGATTCAGGCAGATCTTAATATCTCTTTGGTCTCCAAAGACCACAACTAGGTAAGCTGGTATCGATTGTTATTGGCCAGTGTAAATATGGAAATCATGCTAGACGTATTGGTCTTCCGTTCAATGATTTCTGTAGGAGTTGTCAAAATGAGGATGAATTTGAGACTATATCTCATCGGCTCTGTAATTGTCCTACCTTGGCAGAGACTTCGGATGCTTGGATCGGCCTACTTTGGCGATCTGTATAGGGTCTAATAAAAAAAGAGGGCGTCGAATTGGCTTCGGTACTATCAGACAGGGATATCAGAATTTACACCGATAGTCAAGCTGCTATTAAATCCCTATTTGGTGTGTTTTCCACATCTACTTAGAATACCCATGAATGCTGGTCGTCTCTCAACGAGATGATGAGACATTCGAACTTCATTCTAATTTGGGTCAGGGAATACGGAAGTTCGTATGGCAATAATATGCTGACACCTTGGCAAGAGCAGGCACCACGCTTAACGGACTGGAAATAGATCAGTTCTGCGGTTCTAAACTGCTTGTAATAAAGATGCAGATTATTGAAAACTGCTCCTATATTGCTCGTGACCGATGGTCGCGTGAACATATGTGCTCAATAGCTAGAGCGCTGTGGCCACATATAATTCATGCAGGTCTATATATCTCTTTGGTCTCCAAAGTCCACAACTAGGTAAGCTAGTGTAAATTTGGAACCATGCTAGACGCATTGGTCTTACATTCAATGATTTCTGTAGGAGTTGTCAAAATGAGGATGAAGTAGAGACTATCTCATCTTCTCTGTAATTGTAATGCCTTGGCAGAGACTTCGGACGCTTGGATCGGCCTACTTTGACGATCTATCCGATTGTCAAATATCCAATTGGAACGTCTTTGGGGTTCATAAATTTGTTTAGAATGGGTGTAAACTTCAGTATTCCCTCTAATTAGGCCGTAATCTTTGCAGTCACGTCTTTTTACTCCATGGCAACTTGGCCTGGTTTTTACTCCTCAACGGTTTCCTCACTTCTCCTCTCTTCCTTTTCTATTTTCACTCTTTCTACATTCCCTATTTTTCTTTTCTTCTTAAAGGTATTTTTACAAAGGAATCAACTTGGGCCCAAGCAAAACTGCATTGGTTACCTAATTGATAACCTAACCTAACCATAGGATCTAATAAATTGTATCTTAAGTTTGATTTACGAATACAGATTTAATGATATGCGATCGCAAAGGAGACTGATCAAATATAATTTCAGTTGCGCTCTTCACGATCATATAAAAGTTATTTTAGATCCAAAATCTTCAGCTCAATTTAAATCGATGTCTTGTTTTCCTGAAGAATAAGGGATCAGATACTTCTTTGTCTAAAAAACTTCTGAAATAATTATTAAATAGACGTATTTCTTCCAAAGGCGAATAGAGTCAAGGTCCTTTTATGATACCGCAGGTACTTCGGATATTGTAATATGAGGTGACGGTCGAATACATTCGCCAATCATATTTTTGATGTCCAGCCCAGGAGATTTTAAATATCATCTGACGACATATATTTTTGCTGGATATTCTGGGAATCGAGAAAATTCTATATGAATTCAAACAATTATAAATATTTCCGAATCATTAGCCTATAGACCAGTTTTAAATCCTTAGTGCAGACTAAGA
>NW_023996575.1:30000-38043 GCF_015586225.1 Lucilia sericata | reverse complement strand
ACTAGAACTGAACTAGAACTGAACTAGAACTGAACTAGAACTGAACAGAACTGAACTAGAACTGAACTAGAACTGAACTAGAACTGAACTAAACTGAACTAGAAATGAACTAGAACTGAACTAGAACTGAACTAAACTGAACTAGAACTGAACTAGAACTGAACTAGAACTGAACTAGAACTGAACTAGAACTGAACTAGAACTGAACTCTGAACTAGAACTGAACTAGAACTGAACTAGAACTGAACTAGAACTGAACTAGAACTGAACTAGAACTGAACTAGAACTGAACTAGAACTGAACTAGAACTGAACTAGAACTGAACTAGAACTGAACTAGAACTGAACTTAAACTGAACTAGAACTGAACTAAACTGAACTAGAACTGAACTAGAACTGAACTAGAACTGAACTAGAACTGAACTAGAACTGAACTAGAACTGAACTAGAACTGAACTAGAACTGAACTAGAACTGAACTAGAACTGAACTAGAACTGAATTAGAGAACTGAACTAGAACTGAACTAAACTGAACTAGAACTGAACTAGAACTGAACAAGAACTGAACTAGAACTGAACTAGAACTGAACTAGAACTAGAACTGAACTAGAACTGAACGTGAACTAGAACCAGAACTGAACTAAAAACATGATTAATAACTTAATAATTAAAAAATAATTTGTGAGGGCCAGATATTGCACATTGTTTTTAGCCATAGACATAACAGCGAAAAGAACAATACAATATAGACATCATTAAATATTTTGCATATGATGTTGATTATAAATATTTTTTTACCTTTTAACCACACTGAACTTTTAAGCTTCAAATACACATACATATTTGTTAATGAATTCCGCTTTAAGTATTTAAACAGATAACAAAACTATTGATTATTTTTTTCTGTATGTAGTTCAAATATAAAACAAGAAAAACATATTTGTCACATTAGTAATACATTTCTATTATCTTGAACTTTAACTTTCAATTTCGGTAATGACATTCTGTAAAATAGAGACAATACTGTCAAAGACCACCGTAGTGCAAAAGCAAAAACGTACAACATTTTAAAGCAAATATACACAAAATTTTGAAAAAATACAATTATTTTGAAAGCATTGAAAAAGTATTAGAGTAATAGAAATAACAAAAGAGGTGTGGGAGATTGTAAGCGAACTTCCAAACAATATGTACAACAAATCTAGAAAATTGAGACACTTTCGGGAAAAAACTAACAGTAAAACAGTAAAAGGTATGCCACAAATGTCACATACACAGCAATCGATAATAGAATTGACATTCTTATTACCAATGACTACTGAGCACAATCTATAGAAATTATAATTTTTTTGTTTGCATTTGTTGTATCTACATATGTTTGTCTCGGTAACAATAGACCAAAACCAAACGGAAATTCAATCACAATTCATAGAGAATTTATAAATAGCGTAATATAACAACAACAAAGCAAGAAAAATTAAAACTCGATTGGGATGCAAGGAATCACCAACAGTATTATTGACGAAAAGTGTTGGAGCAGTTGTACTACACTATTTCCTTATAATAAAAAACTTAAATTGTTAAAAACTGAGCTTTTATCCTGGAACTATAACTAACTAGAACTGAACTACTGAACTAGAAACTGAACTAGACTGAACTAGACTATGAACTAGAACTGAACTAGAACTGAACTAGAACTGAACTAGAACTGAACTAGAACTGAACTAGAACTGAGCTAGAACTGAACTAGAACTGAACTAGAACTGAACTAGAACTGAACTAGAACTGAACTAGAACTGAACTAGAACTGAACTAGAACTGAACTAGAACTGAACTAGAACTGAACTAGAACTGAACTAGAACTGAACTAGAACTGAACTAGAACTGAACTAGAACTGAACTAGAACTGAACTAGAACTGAACTAGACTGAACTAGAACTGAACTAGAACTGAACTAGAACTGAACTAGAACTGAACTAGAACTGAACTAGAACTGAACTAGAACTGAACTAGAACTGAACTAGAACTGAACTAGAACTGAACTAGAACTGAACTAGAACTGAACTAGAACTGAACTAGAACTGAACTAGAACTGAACTAGAACTGAACTAGAACTGAACTAGAACTGAACTAGAACTGAACTAGAACTGAACTAGAACTGAACTAGAACTGAACTAGAACTGAACTAGAACTGAACTAGAACTGAACTAGAACTGAACTAGAACTGAACTAGAACTGAACTAGAACTGAACTAGAACTGAACTAGAACTGAACTAGAACTGAACTAGAACTGAACTAGAACTGAACTAGAACTGAACTAGAACTGAACTAGAACTGAACTAGAACTGAACTAGAACTGAACTAGAACTGAACTAGAACTGAACTAGAACTGAACTAGAACTGAACTAGAACTGAACTAGAACTGAACTAGAACTGAACTAGAACTGAACTAGAACTGAACTAGAACTGAACTAGAACTGAACTAGACTGAACTAGAACTGAACTAGAACTGAACTAGAACTGAACTAGAACTGAACTAGAACTGAACTAGAACACTGAACTAGAACTGAACTAGAACTGAACTAGAACTGAACTAGAACTGAACTAGAAATGAACTAGAACTGAACTAGAACTGAACTAGAACTGAACTAGAACTGAACTAGAACTGAACTGAACTAGAACTGAACTAGAACTGAACTAGAACTGAACTAGAACTGAACTAGAACTGAACTAGAACTGAACTAGAACTGAACTAGAACTGAACTAGAACTGAACTAGAACTGAACTAGAACTGAACTAGAACTGAACTAGAACTGAACTAGAACTGAACTAGAACTGAACTGACTAGAACTGAACTAGACTGAACTAGAACTGAACTAGAACTGAACTAGAACTGAACTAGAACTGAACTAGAACTGAACTAGAACTGAACTAGAACTGAACTAGAACTGAACTAGAACTGAACTGAACTGACTAGAACTGAACTAGAACTGAACTAGAACTGAACTAGAACTGAACTAGAACTGAACTAGAACTGAACTAGACTGAACTGAACTGAACTAGAACTTAACTAAAATGGTTTGGGAACGGTACTAGAACTAATTCTAAAAATGGTGTAATATTGAAACCATCCAGACTCGTTTCTTCTTGAAAATACCCATCATGCATTGATTTCATTTCCACTTCCTTTCAAAGAAGTGTTTGGTATATTTTTTCAAATCACTAAATATATTCCTGCTTGTTTGCTACAAAAATGGTTGTATCCTTTTTTAGCTATTGAATTTCTTTTATTTTGATCATGGCGTTGTTGCTGGCTTCTTTATGCTTTATTTTTTGGGTTCATCTGAACCACTTCAATGGTTTTGTCACCAAAACAAAATGAAAAAATAATACAAAATACTTTAGAAAAACAGAGAAACATAAAAATGGTTGCAGACTTAAGCCATTAAAGTCTACAATGAATATTGAAATCTGATCACGTTTCCAGTCAATTACCTGGTTTTTGTTGTGGTTTAAATGTTGCTGATGGTGAAGGAAATTTGTTGCATTGACTTACTGTATATAAACTTCAATACATTGTGATTTGTTTTGATTTTTTATTAAATCAATTTTAATTTAATTTACTTGTATCTTTGATGCTTAAATATTGTGGTAGTCTCACAGAGGTTAAAAGAAAGGTAAAGGTCAGGGTTAGTTTTAAAGAGAACATTTTAAATTGTAAAATATTTTAAACTTTCGATTTCGAAGGAAATTAAGCAGTTTTAAGGTAATCAACATTTTTATTCTATTTTGTAATATTTTTCCAAAAATATGAAATTTCTAACAAATGTTGAAGTATATATTCTCTTTCTATTTTAATTCGACTTGAAAACATGCAGATACTTCTAACAATTAAAAATTCTTGTTAATTTTTCCACACTTTAATTCTAATACAATCATCATAAATTGAAAATTGTTATTGTAAATATATATAAATATATATTTATATGTTTGTACGTACGTAGATTTTTTACTTACCCTTTTCAGCATACAAATCCAATGAATTCTTTATTATGACACATAAATACCATCATCATCAGCAGCATCATCATGCTGGAAACAATTCCATACAAATTTGAAAAATATCAACAATAACAAAGTCAATTCCTGTAAGAGTTTTGTTAGACAATGACATGATGCCACACAACAGCAGGAAATAAAAAAATCTGAAAATAAAAACAAAACGAAAAACAATAAAAATCACATACAAAACGTTTTTCTATTGCTTCATTTGCCACACAATTGTCACCAGGGCAGGCAACAGTGTAAATAGCTAAAGGCATTAGTATGTGGAATAACAAAAAAAAAAAAATTCATTGTGGAATAAAATAAAATGAATAACTAAAAAAAAACAACATAAAAAATTAACCAACAGTTGAATGAAGAAAGAGTATAGTAAGGATTTACCCTACACTAAGAAATATGTCGTTTTCTGATCAATTTTCGTTCAGTTCTAGTTCAGATACATGTAGTTCAGTTCTATTTCAGTTAAGTTCTAATTGTAGTTCAAATCAGTTCTAATTCAATACTTGTTCAGTTCTAGTTTAGTTCTAGTTCAGTTCTAGTTCAGTTCTAGTTCAGTTCAGTTCTACTTCAATTCTAGTTCAGTTCAGTTCTAGTTCAGTTCTATTCATTAGTTCAGTTCTAGTTCAGTTCTAGTTCAGTTCTAGTTCAGTTCTAGTTCAGTTCTAGTTCAGTTCCTAGTTCAGTTCTAGTTCAGTTCTAGTTCATTTCTAGTTCAGTTCTAGTTCATTCTAGTTCAGTTCTTCAGTTCTAGTTCATTAGTTCAGTTCTAGTTCAGTTCTAGTTCAGTTCTAGTTCAGTTCTAGTTCAGTTCTAGTTCAGTTCTAGTTCAGTTTCTAGTTCAGTTCTAGTTCAGTTCTAGTTCAGTTCTAGTTCAGTTCTAGTTCAGTTCTAGTTCAGTTCAGTTCAGTTCTAGTTCAGTTCTAGTTCAGTTCTAGTTCAGTTCTAGTTCAGTTCTAGTTCAGTTCTAGTTCAGTTCTAGTTCAGTTCTAGTTCAGTCTAGTTCAGTTCTAGTTCAGTTCTAGTTCAGTTCTAGTTCAGTTCTAGTTCAGTTCTAGTTCAGTTCTAGTTCAGTTCTAGTTCAGTTCTATCTTCAGTTCTAGTTCAGTTCTAGTTCAGTTCTAGTTCAGTTTCTAGTTCAGTTCTAGTTCAGTTCTAGTTCAGTTCTAGTTTCAGTTCTAGTTCAGTTCTAGTTCAGTTCTAGTTCAGTTCTAGTTCATTTAGTTAGTTCTAGTTCCGTTCTGGTTTAGCTTTAGTTCAATAGTAATGTATTTTTGGTTTTAGTGTCTATTAGCAACTTTTTAGAGCATAAAAACTAAGATTTTTTCCATTCTTTACGTGATTTGTTAAAAAAGGACAAGTTGCCGTGGTACATGTTAGTTCATATGTATTTAAAAGTAAATGATTGTTTGTTTGTAAAGTAATTCGTAGTAAAAATCTGAATTTGATTGCAAATTGTATTTTCTGTATGTTGATGGACCATGAATGAATAAATGTTTATATCACGTTTTTGCTTTTTCTACATACCATGCAATTTATATTTTTATATTTGTTATCTTCTGTTTGTTATTAAACGCTTGTGGTTAGAAATTTAAAAGACAGTTAATAAATGAAAAAATATTTTTTTTTAGTTAATATTTTTTTTTTTTAATTTTTTTATACAATAGATTTTAAATAATTATTTTTTTTATTTAGACCACATATGTGTATGTTGGATATGAATATTTCTGCTCTATAAATTCTAATCCTTATATGCATGACCAAGCACGTTTTAGTTAACGGCTTGCGTTAAATTAGCGATAAGGCAGAAAGTTTATAATTATTTTCTATTATTTATGTGGTTTTAAAATATTAAGAGACCATTTTATAATCAATATGAAATATTTTGGAATTTATTTACGTATACATATATTGGTGTAAATTTAGAATTTATTAAAAATATACTGTTGCACATACAGTATGTATATATACATATGTAAGTAAAAAAAGTTCTTCTTCAATGTTTTTTTTTTTCAATTCTAGTTCAGTTCGCTATTTAGAAATTTGACAACGATGATTATTTTTCTTTAGTAAAAATTGAGTTATTTTAATATTAAAAACTTTTAAACAAAACTGAAGGAAGCCTAAATATGTTTCATATATTTTTTTACAAAATTTACCAACATTGTGTGCTAAAACAATAATGTGAATTGTTGATTAAAGTTCTCTTTAGATGTTCTCATAAATTATGTATTATTTTATAAAAAGGGCGAACAAAAAAGAAAAATTTAATTCCATGCTCCAGTATCACCAACATATAAGTGAAAACAATAGAAGAATGTGTTTACTGACACAACAATATGAAAGAGGAAAACGAGGGTAATGATAAAAAAATAATTAATATTTAAGACATTTTCGACTTTTAACGTTAAAATTAATTGAATAATTTGCTTAAGACAGGCGGCTAGCAAATGTTCGGATGGAATAAAATGTCTTTATGTTTCTTGGTCTTTTTCACCGACTCTCGTTCTTTATTTTTGTGGGTATTATAAATTAAAACGCATTTAAACGTCTTTAGCAAAAGTTTATAAAAATATTTTTTTTCTTTGCCTCTTGTTGCAAATAGTTCTTTTTTGTTTAAACTCTTGCCATCATAAACCATAAAAGACTAAATATGATTCTAGTACACATGCATATGAATAAGTGTATTTACATGTTCATAAATAAATTGTTGTAAATTTTACTATGGTTCTGTTCTGTTCTGTTCATGTTGTTGTTGTTAATTGTCCTTGCAATAACTTTTTCATGTATAACAGAAATGGGCAACTTATATGGCGATTTGTCAGGAGAAATATGTTTTCAAAATGTTAAGTATACGAGTCATTTAGTATATAATGGTATAGAAAATATATCGTAGCATAATCACGTTTTCAAAATATTTGATAATGCGCCCATTGCTGGCTACAAATAATATGCAAAAATATAATATGTAATCCTAGCTAAAGTAACTGCAGCAGAAGTGGTGGCAGTATAGTAAATAAAAGTACTAAAGTTTACTGCTGCCTGTGCTGTAGTAGTTTTATATGTAAAACTATGGGTGTAAGTATAAACACTATTTTCTATTGTATTTTTTGCACAAGCCTTATACAATGAATACATATGAACTGCTGCTCTATACAAGTACCCTTAACTGTTTTCTAAAGATTATTGTTTTTTTAGTTTTGAGATGAAAGAAAAACGGGTTGTAATTCAGTTTTTTCATTTATGTTAAAAACATATGAGCAGTTTTTGGTTCTGTTATTGTTGTTCAACTTTAACCTCATATATAAAAGAAAACAATTGTTCCCACGCGGTATTCTTTACGAATTTATTAGTTCTCATTAGTTTAGTGAACAAAAAAAAAACTTGGTTTAGAAGTTTATGAATGTATTTTTAATTTGTTATTAAAAATATATGAAATATGTAGAGGTGTAAACTTAAAAATGGGAACGAAGGATGGTTTTTCTAAGAAATTTAAAAGAGTTTAATTTAAAACTCTTATGAAATCTGTTCAACTTCTACGTATTTTTTTTTTTTTTTTTTTTTTTGTAAAATTACTATAGACCTCCCAATAATAAAATCAAAGTAATTTATTACACAGTTTTCATTGAAACATACCAAAGTATACATTTGATAAACGAAAAAGTACCGGAATACTGTCTTTTATTGGTTCTCGTTTAATCAAAATGATGTGTGTTTAGTTTGATGTCTCTAGGTTCAATACTACAGAAAATTTTTAGAAGTACCAGTTGCAGAACAAAAAAGTACCAAACTGTGCTCTCAAATATACTCATTTAATCGGAACTATGTACCTTAAAATTCTTGTAAATTATGCTTCTGCGAAAAGTACTATTCATTGTACAAAAACTACGATTTAAAAAAGTACCAAGCTATCTATCTATCTATCTATCTATCTATCTATCTATCTATCTATCTATCTATCTATCTATCTATCTATCTATCT
>NW_023996575.1:0-25000 GCF_015586225.1 Lucilia sericata | reverse complement strand
ATTTACTTGTAAATGTTCAATTTGCAGTTTAATTTTATTTTTTCACAATACAAAACAAACGAATAAAAATATTCATAGAGTCTCCATTAATGCCCCCCTCTCTGTAGAATAAATATTTGTTTTAAATACAAAAAATTATTTATTTCTTTAACAAAAAGTGTTTTCTTAAATATTTTTAGTTTTAATAAAAGAAAAAATCACAAAAAACTCAACATATTTTCTTTAACAATTTCATGCCATGTTGCATGATCCAGTTGATGATTGTAATACACAATTAAATTTTAATTTATCTTCTTCGCTGTCTAAACAAAATTTGAATTTAAACAATCAAACATTGTCTAATAGTCAATTATCCCCTTTGGATGCCTCCATCTCTAATTCACATGAATTTTCAAAAAAATCGAATATCAAAGAAAATTTATTAATTTCATTTTCGTTGAATCCAACAAAAAGTGATTTATTACCTGCCTCGAATAGTGCTGAGAAATTAAGTTGGAAATTTTTCGAACAAGTCGATTCACTTGATAATCAGCTAAGAAGTGATGTGGTAAGTAACAATTTTAATTGATTTACTTTTGCCATAAATATAATAAATAGTGTAATGTTAAAGTTATTTCAGTAAATAAGGAAATATTTTGAAAATTATTCATTTACCTTTAGAATTTTGGATAAAAATACAATACTAGCATACCCTGGGTACTTCGCTACCCTAACTTAAATTAAATACATACAAAATTTTGTTTACTTTTATAGAAAATTAGAATTGATTAAACATTTGTTTAATGTTTCAGTTTTATACGTTTTTACCTAAGTGGAAAGTACTAATAAAAATTGTACAATTTTCCCCTTTTCGCTTAGAAATTTACTTTTTCGAGAATTAAGTTCACAAAATGTTCCGTATTTAAATATATATATCACAGATAAAATGCAAACGATTCAAATCTGCATTCATTTGTTCCACAAAAATAGTGCTTTCAAAAAGTACCAAACAATTAACTCGAATTTGGTCCTATTTAGATAGGCCTTAGTACTCGAATTCCAAAATAATATACCAACAGCTTATTTTGTGTGAGTAAATAAACTACTTTTTCAAATTTTATAAAAATTAGCTCAATGAGTTTGAATAAAATTAAATTTCCCGTTTTTCCCCTTTTTGTACTTTTTTCCCAAGTGAAATAGCAAAAGTTTTATTACAATAAATATTACAGAGTTAGTCCGTAATTTAATAGGAATAATTCAATAAACCGAAAAAGTTTTCTTAATGTGCTAAAAAAAAGTACCTTAAATACAGTTTTTTTCCTTTTAACACCCAAAAAGGACAGAATTTTAGTAAAAGTACGAAACAAGTGTCTCATCATTTTGGGAATTGTATCCAAAATATTTATAAAAATTTTATTATGTTAATTAGTTCAAAAGTTATAAAGGGCCAAAAAAAGGTACCAAAATCACCTTTGATACACATTTTTACCCCTTAAAAGTACGAATTTCAAAAAAGTACCAGACACCCATCTGCTCGTTTTAAGAGTAGATACAGGTGCATTTAAAATTTTTCTTGTATCACTAATATTGTGTAAGGTAATTAAGAAAACCTATTTTACCCGTTTTTCCCCTTTTTACTCGTAAATGTACAAGTTTCCAAAAATCCCTGCTTAGTGGATCTACATAACCAAAAACACATCTACTGTCAAAATTTCATGATTCTAGGTTCAGCCGTTTGGGCTGTGCGATGATGAATCAGTCAGTCAGTAACGCTACTCTTTTATATATATAGATTAATGGAAATTGTAAATGTTTTTCACAGTAATTGATAGAGGAATTTTAAGCAGTTTTGTTTGTATAAATAAAATAGTTTCTGGTTTTCTTACGTATAAAATATGCAAATATTTTTGTAAATTTTTTGTTTACGTTTGGAATTAGGAATTAGGAATCAATTTGTATATAAAGCAATAATAAAAACTACTTAGTTTGACTGGATTTTATAATAAAGTTGTGTGAATATATGAACTTTCGATCCAAAAATGTTAATTTAAGTTCTTATACTAACCCCATTATTCACAAACAAAATTTTTATTTTATAAAAGGTTTATAAAACAAAATTTCCATACAAAATCAAATTTATAAACCGTTTATAAAATAAAAATTTTGTTTGTGAATAAGGGGGTAAGTGTTTTTTACGGATTTTAAAGGATAAATTTACTTTTTTAGGTCATTTATGGTCCAAACTTGAACTCTCATTGATTTTTGTCAAAACGTCTCTTATTACTTGATTTTAAACAATTCATCGACAATAAATATAATTTTCCTAAGAGGGATAGGTCAAATGGGCGGACATGGCTAAATTGTGTCAGAATTTTTATACCACGACAAATACGTATGATTGATATTTCTTTAAGTTATTAATTATTTAATACTCATACGCACAATTTAAGTGTTACTCTATTCTGCAATGAAATTTCACCTTTAAGAATAATTATAATAGTATTTAAGATATTAATATCTACAGTGATGGAGAAACTAATAGAAACGATTTTATTTTGTGGTGAAAACTAAATTTTCCCATAAACTACCTCTTAGATTTTGGTGATTATAATCTCAAATAAAAGGTATTTAACTCTTCTTTCATATGATATATCTATTTTATAGATTTTTTTGCTGCATCGTATTTTATTGGTATTCAAATAATTAGGCATTGGAAAAAATAATAGAAACAATTTTGCAAAAGGGGACATTAGCTAAAATATCAGAAAGGCGTTTTTGTATTTAACTAGCTATACCAAGTGTGCTTTGCTACACTAAAAGCAAAAAAACCCACTTACACATGGGAGATGCCACTCAAATTATTGCAAGTTCGCCAATTTTTTCCGAATTTAATTAATATGTGAGGGGCCAATCACCCCATTGAAAGTCCTCCAATTTTTCTCTAAATGTTCACATGAATGTTAAAGTTCTTCATGTAAAATTTGAAGATTCTAGCTTCAACAGTATCTCAGATATACACATTTTTCTATATAAGTCCGTTTTTTATCCCCCAAAATGTTCAGATGAATATGAAACTCCTTTTTGCAAAATTTTAGGAATCTAGTTCTATTAGTTTCTTAGATAAAATATTTTGTTGTATTTAATTCATATGGGAGGTGCCACTCCCCCCATTAGTAGTCCGCCAATTTATTACACAAAATATTGCCCTGGATGCTAAAGTTCTTCTTGCAAAATTGGAAGCTTTTAACTCTAATAGTTTCCAAAATAAACGAATTTGTGTATTTAATTAAGGAGGTGTCACGCCCCTGCTACTAGTCCGCCCACTTTTTATCCTAACTAATCACATTGAGACTTAGTATGTGGCTCCGACCAAATTTGAGGGCTCTAACTGTTACATTTTCCGAGATATACTGATTTAATATTCTCTTAATATGGAAGGTGCCACGCCCACTATAGTCATTCCGCCCATTATTCTTATGGATGTCAAAGTTGTCCGTGCAAAATTTGAGAACTCTGATTGTACCAGTTTCCAAGATATATGACTTTTAATAGCTATTAAATAAGTAGGCGTGACAACTCGCCTATTTGAAATTTAAAATAAAAAGTAGCCTATAGTTCCTTCCAGATATACAGGAAGGTACTGTTAAAATTTCAAGAAAATCGGTCTAGCCGTTTTGCCGTCTATAGACTTCAAACAAATAAACACACATTCATTTTTATATATATAGATTTTGAAAACTTTAATTATAAATGAAGTTCTTAATATAAAAATATAATTTTTACTTTGTTTTTTTTTGTGACAACGATCGTTTTTTCACCGTTTAATATATCGTAGGGACCCCACATTTCAAATATCTTAGATAAAATGCACAGATAGTGAAAGAAATTACTTTACATGGTTAAATTATATAAGAAATTAGTTTTTGAGAAAATTTCCAGCCTAAAAAGTTTTAGATCCACTTATAGATAATGGCAATCCACCGATTTTTAGGCAAAATTTCGAGTTGAAGAATATTTTTGCGTATCATTAGTTGTTTCGAGCTATAGTGCATTATTTTATATAACAAATTAAGTCATAACAAATTAGTCATAATTTCTACGTTATTCATAAGCAGTTAATATATTCTTAAACATTGTTACACCATGTATATCAAACTCGCTCTATGACCCATAGTGTAATGTCTGCCTATCCATAATTTCAGATAGTATAACAGGTCATATTTACGATCAGAATTGGTGGTCACAATTTAGAGTAATATTCCCACCAAATTTTATTAAAATCAGACTTTATCTTTAAATATTTTGTAACAATTTTTGAATTTTCAAAAGAGTAAAAACACTTTGGCTTACATTTATATTGGAAATAAATTAAAGTCGGGTTTCTATCATAGAGCTAGTTGAAGTCGTTGTCAGATTTCAATGAAATTTAGATTATGTCAACTAATTTTTTTTCAAATTATATTCATAAATGTAACCTGTGACCCCATCAGAAATTTCGGATAGACGGACAGTGCAGTATGTGCCAAATAATGATGCTTTGATAAGAGAAATTAATTATTTATTTTAAGATATTATTAGAAAGAAATGTCTGTATAGGAGTTAAAAATATTAAGATTTGAAAATGTCATTGCAAAGAAAAAATAATGCACTATAGCTCGAAAACAGCTAATGTTATGCGAAAATATTCTTCAACCAAAATATAAGAAATTCAATTCTCTATAGAAATTATAATAACATCAAAACGCATACGACGCATAATAAGCGAGATATTCGATAAAAACAGATTTTAGTAACCTTTGACCTCCAATATTATGCGTTGATTTTAATACGGAATTAAAAATTTTTACTCAAAATTTTTTTTTTAATTTTTTAGTTAGAAAGTAAACAGATAAACGATTTTTGGAACTGTTACTTTGGAACTAGTAATGTCGTTATTAATCCTCGAAACAGTTCTGTCGAAAATGTTGTGATTACAAACGACTTCTATAAAGTTTCCATAAAATCAGTTCTTTCAATATTTTCATAGGTACAACACTAGTACAGAATTTCAGAACTATTTAAAATTTAAATATAATTGACTACTCCCAAAATTGATCTTAAACTCAACAATTTGAATCATAAATCGCTGGGAAAATATATAGTTATAAGTTACTATAATTTGATAGAATTTTTGTTCTAAAGTTGAATTTTAGATCAAAAAAGTAGGCCTTTTGAGATGCACCGGGTCCCCTTCGTATCAAATGATTCGGAATCTTTTTTTCATTAAAAATATGACATTGAAAGTTTGCTTTTTAAAAAGTATGAATTCTTTAAACATCTTCTTTAAAAATTTTTCGATAACTTAAAATTAAAAAAATTTCCTATTTCCTAAAAAAGTAGCAAAAAATCGTCTTTCTTGAATTGTTTATACCCACCATCAAAAAAGATGGGTGATATATTGTTTTTGTCATTCAGTTTGTAACACATCAAAATATTTGTTTAAGACTTACAAAAGTATATATATTCTGGGTCCATATTAGATTCTAAGATTTAGATTTCTAAGATCTAGCCATGTCCATCCGTCTGTCTGTCTGTTGAAAACATGATAGAGTCCAAATGGGAACATCTAGAAAGCTGAAATTTTGCATAGATATTTTTAGTTAATGCAGGTTGTTTGGTATTGAAAATGGGCAATATTGGTCCACCTAAATCTCTTGTGAAATTTTATAAGGATTCTACCCGCCATATATGGTCCCCTCCAGAAAATAACTTTGACGTCCATAACTCTCTAAAATAAGCATATATAACGGTGAAATTCGGTATAAACATGCTTTATAGGAACCTAAATCTCTTTGTAAAATGTTACAAGGATCGGCCCATAATTGACCCTACCCGCCATATAAGGTCCCCTTCAGAAAATGACTTTAATGCTCATAACTGTCTAAAAGAAGCATCTATAGCGGTGAAATTCGGCATAAACATGTTTTATAAGAACCTAAATCTCTTTGCAAAATTTTATAAGGATCGGCCCATAATTGAACCTACCCGCCATATAAAGTAGTAGAAGTAGTATTTTTGGTTATGCAGATCTACTAAGGAGGTATTATTGGAAATTCGTATATATAGGAGTTAAAAAGAAAAAAAAGTAAAACAGTTTTTTTTTCATTATCTATGTATATACATATGTAAATAAAAAAAGTCGCGTTACGGCTGAACGGCTTAACCTAGAATAATGAAATTTTTACTGTAGATGTGTTTTTGGTTATGTAGATCCTCTAGGATTTTGGGAAATTTGTAAATTTAGGGGTAAAAAGGGGAAAAACGGGTAAACCGATTTTCTTAATTATCTTACACAATATTATTGATACAAGAAAAATTTTAAATGCACCTGTATTTACTCTTAAAATGAGCAGATTTGTGTCTGGTACTTTTTTGAAATTCATACTTTTAAGGGGTGAAAATGTGTAACAAAGGTAATTTTGGTACCTTTTTTGTCCCTTTATAACTTTTTAACTAATAAACTTGATAAAATTTTTTTAAATATTTTTATTTCTACAGTAAATGTGTTTTTGTTTATGTAGGTTCACTAAGGAGAGATTTTGGGAAATTTGTAAATTTAGTGGTAAAAAGGGAAAAAAAGGGTAAAACCGATTTCTTAATTATCTTACACAATATTATTGATACAAGAAAAATTTTAAATGCACCTGTATTTACTCTTAAAATGAGCAGATTGGTGTCTGGTAGTTTTTCTAAATTCATACTTTAAGGGGTGAAAATGTGTAACAAAGGTGATTTTGATACCTTTTTGGACCTTATAACTTTTAACTAATAAACTTAATAACATTTTTTTAAATATTTTTTATTTTTACAGTAAATGTGTTTTTGGTTATGTATATTCAAAAAAGAGGGATTTTGGGAAATTTGTAAATTTAGGGGGAAAAACGAGTAAAACCGATTTTCTTAATTATCTTACACAATATTATTGATTCAAGAAAAATTTTAAATGCACCTGGTACTTTTTTGAAATTCATACTTTAAGGTGTGAAAATGTGTAACAAAGGTGATTTTGATAACTTTTTTTGGACCTTTATAACTTTTTAACTAATAAACTTAATACAATTTTATTAAATATTTTGGATATATATATCTTCCAAATTATGAGACACCTGTTTTGTACTTTTTTAAAATTCAGTCCTTTTTGAGTTTAAAAGGCAGAAAACTGTATTTTTGGTACTTTTTTAGCACGTTGAGAAAACTTTTTCGATTTATTGGGGTATACCTATTAAATAACCGTACTAACTCTGTAATATTGTTGAAACAAAATTTTTTACTATTTCACTGGAGGAAAACGGGAAATTTTATTTTATTCAAACTCATTGATTTGGACCTTTATAACTTTTAACTAATAAACTTAATACATTTTTTTAAATATTTTGGATATATATATATCTTCCAAAATTATGAGACACTGGGGAAAAAAGTACAAAAAAAAACTGGAAATTTATTTTATTCAAACTGAGCCAATTTTTATAAATCTAAAAATAGTTAATTTACTCACACTAAATAAGCTATTTGTATATTATTTTGGAACTTCGGTTACTAAGCCCTATATAGAACCGAATTCGGGTAAATTGTTTGGATCTTTTTGAAAGCACAATTTTTTCTGCAACAATGAATGCACATTTGTGTTTTATCTGTGATATATAGATTTAAACACGGAATATTTAGTAAACATAATTCTTGAAAAAGTCCATTTCTATGCGAAAGGGGGGGAGGGGGGGGGGGGTAAATGATACAGAGGTAGAATTTATTTTACTTTTGGTACATTTTCTTTATATGGTACTCTTTGTATGTGTGTTCTATAATATGAATCCAAACACATGATTATTAAACATACATAGTCCATTTTAAATAAGATTCTTAAGAGAGAGAATATTTTAGTAATTTTTATCTCTGAAATGTACTTTTAGAATTTACTAAAATATTCAACCTAGAAACATAAATTAGAACGTGCATGATCCTGACATAATAATAATCTGTGAGTGGGGACTCCTTGGTACTTTCGCATTCTTCAAATGGTACCCTTTGAATTCTCTATAATGGGGAAGCGGATACTTTTTGTATGCGCGTTCTACAATATGTATCCAAACACATGATTATTAAACATACACGGTCCTTTTTAAATAAGATTCTTAGGAGAGAAAACATTTTTAGTACTTTTTATCTCTCAAATGGTACTTTTAGAATTTTCAAAAATATTCAACCTAGAAACATAAATTAGAACGTGCATGCTCCTGACTGAATAATAAACTGTGAGTGGAGACTCCTTGGTACTTTCGCATTCTTCAAATGGTACCTTTTAAATTCGCTATAATGAGGAACTGGAACACATGACACCGGGTCCTTATTAAATTAGAATTTATTGAGAGAGGTTTTTGTAGGTTTTTTCAGATGATACTTTTTGATGTTTTTTACAAAACTGAACATAGAAATATAAAATTTGTGTTGACTTGAGTGAATGAGAATCTAAAGAATGTACTTTTTCGTTCATCAAATTGTATTTTTGAATTTTCTATAATATTGAACACAGAAGCATACAATTTTTGATTGAATGAGAATCTCTAAGAGGTATTTTATAGAACTTTTTCCTTCTTTTAAATAGTACTTTCGAAATTTTCATATGTTTAATTAAACCATTTAGCATTAAATTAAATAAATAAATTTTAAATGAATTGTTGTTGTCAATAACTACTGTCCAAATATTAAAAATTAATTTATTTACCCCAAAAATAATTAAGTTTCTCGCTATGAAAAATAATTAAATGAATACAAAATAACTTTAAAGCTAATAAAAGCCTTCAAGTGCAAACACACCGAAAAAAAAATTAAATATTAATGACCAATATAAACAGAACCAAAAACAAATTTTCAATATTTAATAATTAAAATATTTACCAAAATCACAAACACTCACACATGATTTACACAAAAAAAAATAATAAAACCTTAAAGCATTTAATTTATTTAACAAACAATATCAATGGACTTTTTTTGACCAAAAAAATTATTTATTATTAATTATTACAAGCACTGAACTTTAGAAATGACAAACAAATAAATAATAAACCTTTCACTAACGTTTTCAACGTAACGTTTGTTTGCTCTTAAGCGACTGGTAAATTTTGCTACAAAAATTATGTGAGAGTGTGTGTGTTGTTGTTTCGAAAATAAACAATAAATTTTATTTAAAATATTAAACAATCAACAACTACAAGTACAAGGGCAAACATACTATAAAATGAAAATATGTCGACAATAACAACAATAATAATAGGAAAAAAATTAAAAGTATTTTTATCCTTTTTTTCCATGTGTCGCAATCAATTTTTAGCTTTAAGGGAGAAAACACACATACATACACCAACAAACAACAGTATTTGCTGCCTCTCTATATGCTTGTGTGTGCTTTAAAAAAATTAAATTAAGCAACAACTAAATGAATTAAATACAATTTTCTACTTAATGTAGTGTATGTAAATAATTGTATGGTTATGTGTGTGGGAAGTTTGTTTGTATGTGTAAGTGTATACTCTCTTATTTATAAGTGTAGAACTGTGTTGTTTTAAGTTTGTTAAATGTTTGTATTAAATCTACATAGAAATACACTTTAAAACTTTTTGCAAAAAAAAAATATTTTTTTACAATTACAAATTTCACATTTAAAAAAATTTATTTGTTTGTTTGTTAATTTATTAAAGGATTTTTATGTATGGGAAAAGTGGTTAACGAGAGCATGGAGTGTTGTTTTTAGAAACTTGTTTTAAAAAGTGTTTAAAAATGCTTAAATAGTATCCAATACTCATATTTCAAGGAACTTAATTTGGGAGTGTTGGCCTATTGTGCTTCTGTGACGACCCACCACCTCTCCATTGTTCTTCTTACACAGGTGGCAATTTATGTATATGGCATATCCGGTCTAGTATACGTGAACTTTGCTTGAGTACTTGAGCTATCTAATCTCTGACCATTGCTGCCCCCGTTGCTTAACTTCCGAGATGCAAAACATCTCGTTTACAACCACGTAGATGGGATGGCCTCTGTTGTGTCCTAGAGACAGCACCTAGAGACGTAACCGGTAGACCGAAGTACGAATCCATCAAATAAGCCGAGACTTTGTTCTTACTCACAGTGACACACTGTGATAAATCTGGTATATACAGAGTTTACTCTGAACATACCTGGACAAGGAAGGAAATTCAATAGTATCACTTGTATAAGATACCTTTTATACATCCATACCATTCAAGCCTGCAGACTTCTCATTTATGCGACACACTCATTCTAGGTATACGGACAGATGAGTTACGTATACCCCTACATTCTTCCTGTATATTATCCATCACCAAACTCATTCAATTTATACGGGAGGATGAGCCACGTATAGCCCTACTTTCCTCCGGTATCATATACAATTAACACCAACTCATTTCAAACGCTTAGTCCAAACAGTCACAGTGGGGTATATGTTGTCAATCGGCATCAGCACCGAACTTATCCCAAAATATACATCTCACCGTGCATCAGTCCTTTAACCGCAATTTACTCTTCCGGCGAGTTTGGTTTTAAACCACAGCCACTACGTGAATTCCGAAGCAACCTCAAACACTGACCAAACAGGACAAGTCCTGCAGGCAACTGGCCACACGTAGTACCAGTATGTGGTTCTCTAATTAGACCCCATGTCAAATCATGCCAAGAACTAGCCGATGAGTGAAATGACATCACCAGTTTATAGCCCGGCAGAATAGAGGTACTGGTAGCACCTCTTTACCCCGGAATTGCAATACACCAAGATGAGGGTCTTTCATCAAGGAAACGTGCCCCGGGGGGATATTTCAGGGAAAGTACTAAATAATAACTTGTATGTATTCGCAGTTAATTGTTAAAGGAATTTACATTTTTATGAAAAATGAAATACACTATAACACGTAGATGGCTAACGATATGCAGAAAAGTTCTTTTAATAAAATTATTCTGTCAAAAGACAATTACAATCGTATCGAAGAGTCTTGTATTCGACAAGTTATACCGGGTCTTATACAAAAATATGCCCACTTTCAAAGCATAGGTAGTAAATTTGTGAATTACGATATATGAACCAATATAAAGAATTAATCGACTTTATTATTAGAGTATTTAATGGGTGAATTCTGGAGATTTACATAATTTAAAGAAGTGTTAAGTTCTTAAACCAATTCCAATATTAGAAATGTAAGTAACATGTTAGGTATAAGACGATACGAGAAAAAAATAGTTATTATTATGGACTTTCTTGGTTTTAATCTGCTTATTTATTAGATTAGATTATCAAGTAAGTTGTTATTTTATTCTACTTAGTCAATGCACAAAATCATGGTAATTCGTGACGTATGAGCGATATTCCTTTGAGTGGTTAGTTATTTATAACTCATACGTACAGTTTCAATCACTTCGAAAGGCTATGATGATTTTTTGGCTTCAAGTTTGTCGAATTGGTTTTTAAGCATTAGTTATCAAATATAATGGGTTATTAGTCCTATTAGCTGGGTGGATTAAGGTTATCAGGTATCACGTTAATCTTTCCAGCGTACATTTTTTTCGACATAAAATATACTCGAATATATGTCCAAATCGATGCCAAAATTCTTAAATTGTTCCATAAAAACCCATATATTGGCATATTTTGATTTTCCTGTCTATTAATTAGGATTTTTAATAGTGTGCTTTTATTTTGAATGTATGACTTATATTAAAAACCAGATTATTACACTGTCCAACAAAAAGACACGACCCATATGATATACATATGGGCAATTCCATGAAAAGGTAAACCACGACTGAAAAAATAAAACCCTTATAACTTCTGCATTTTTGAAGATAATTCAACAACAATTTGGTTATGATCTTTTGTAGCACCAAAGACGAAGACTGTTGAAAATTTTTGAAATCGGTCTATTTTTACACCTCGCCGCCATACAAACGGAACCGAAAATATCACTTTTTAGCTCATAATTCTGTTAATTATAATACTATCCCTTCAAAATCGGCAGATCTAAAATGTTTATAAGCCTAAACCTTTATGCCGATTTTCATAACGATTGGACCTTATTTGACTCTAGTTCCATTCTAAGTTTAATTTCAGAAAAACACTTAAACGTCCGTAACTCACCTCTAATCACTAGTATTATGATAAAATTTGGCACAAATATGTGTTATATGAATTAAAATCACACCTAGAATTTTATGAGGATCGGTCCACATTTGACCCTAGTCGCCATATAACTCCAGTTTTTTATTTTTATCTATTAATTGCTTAAACGTGTATATAGGTCGGCCATATCCGACTGCACTTTCCTACTCCTTTAATTTGTTGAAGTGTGTGTATGCATATATTTCCAAAATATATATTTTATAACCTAAAAAAAAAATCAGGAGAAAAATGTGTCACATACGATGTGTCACGTACGATATTTAAAAATGTAAATATTTACATGTATTTTAAAAACACTTCCGTTTTTTATCACGTATGATATCGCCATATTTTAATCCATATTTTGGAAAACAAGGTTCCGAATGGGATGATACCTTTTGCAAATATAGTATTCTTTAAATGGAACAGATGACAAAATTGTTTCCAAGTACACCTAATTTTACAAAAATCTATACCACTCTGAAGGCGTGCGAATGTCACATACAATCGTATGGAATTGTAAGTCTGAAACTATAAATTTAATGGAGAAAGACCCATTTTGTGTATCGCATAATTGGAGATAACACTCACTCTTTGGAGTGGCTGCAAAACTAATTCTTTAATCAATGATTTTGTTAAAATTTCTCATCCATTCATAAATACAAATTGTACTCGTCCTATTTTGACATTGACACCAATCTTTTCGACATTGACAATTTTGAATTCGGTTTTGTGGAAGAGTTCTTTAATGAATGTTCAAATTTGTGATAAGCTTCATAAATAGTGGCCCCTTTTGAAACAATTGATGAATTATCGTTGTGGCAAAAATTCTGCCGTCTAAGTAGTGTAATTAATTACATCCACTTTATGTATGAGTAATATAACATTGCGCATAACTCATACTTAAAAAATACGGTAAATTTTAATTTTGACATTTATTGATTAGATGTGAAATTGGCGATTCTTTCACAATTTGATATGTGAACTTTAATTCTTGGAATAGAAAATTGCACTCACTATAGTAACACTTTTAAAACATATATACCCGTTAAGGCTGTTTTTCGGGGATCCACTTGTATGGGGGCTATCCGAAATACCAATACCAAACAAAGCTTACCTTTGTGGAAAAATTCAACCCTCTATCTCATTCCGTATGGACTCTATCGTGTATTTAACAGACAGATAGACGGACAGGGCTAGATCGTCTTAGTATTTAATAAGGACCCAGAATAAATATGTATACTTTTGTTGGTATGTGACCAATATTTCGATGTGTTACAAACGTAATGACAAAATCAATATTATATGTATGAATATGACAATATATTTTATAGGATCAATAAAAGCCAAAAGAAAGGACATATAGGGATGATATAAGTATTATCTTTTGATATTTTATTATGTTATTAGACAAAAATGTCCAATACTTTTTCAAACAAAAAGAAATAAATCAAGGTTTACGAAAATTATTCATCGAACATCAAATCAGTACGTCCGCCATCAAAAGACAAGCAAAACTGATATAGATTATAAACAAAAAATCTAGAAAGCTAAATTTAAGGAGGATTATTAATAATGTTTAAATTAAGAATAACAAAAATTCAATCTTCAAAGAATTCTTAATCAAAATATGTGGAAAAAGTGAAAATCGAAGAAAAAAATTCTTTGGTTCTAAGCTACAATAAAAACTATATGTATAACTGTAATCAGTTATAACTAAATAACTTTAAAATATTGTTCAACACATTTCTCATCAAGAACATAAACTCTTTAGTATGTTGTGCTCACAGTTGGCACCATTAAGTTTCTTGTTGAACAACTCAATACTATATACCTTAATACAAACTACAAACATTTTACACAGTATTTAAGGATTAAAGGAATTATATTAAACAGGAGAAAAAGAAACAATCATTTACACACACACTCTTACAACCCCAACCATCACACACCACAGAAATGCATATGGGAATTTTGTATGAGGAAAAAAAAAAAAAATCCATATAAAGCTATGCAAACTGAGGAAGATAATAAAGAGATAGAGAGGAAGAAAATAATAAAATGAAAATAATATTTACATAGATCTACCTTATGAAGTGTTATTTTAAAAAACAAACACACACATACACAAGTACAAGCTTTTACTCTCAGTCATTTATATGTACTTGTACGAATGTAGGATAATAGGATATATTTACAATTCACCTTTATTGAAGTGGAAATGGTTGGAAAAATTTCTTGTTGTTGCAGTTATAACTGTATGAGTGAATGTATTTTTGAATGTAAGTAACTGTGCTGAAAATTCATTTAAAATTTACATTTACATACTTTACTTTACGTTGATTGTATGAGTACAAGTACGAGTGTGTAAATACAGCAAAGAATTTACACAAAAATATGTTCACAGCCAATAAATATTTTTGAAATATTTACATTGCAATGCGTTATTGAGGGAGGTAGAGGAGACATTATACAGTGTCTCAAAGGTAAGGGAGAGTGCGATAAAAATAAGTGTCATATTGTTGGTAACAAATGAAAATTGTTTGCGTTTCCTATCCCCATGTAGACATCAGGATAATGGTGCATGTCTGTAAAGCCAAAAAACGAATATATAAATATGTTGTAAAATAATTTTTGTTTTGTTAACATTTTATTTTTTATTATGAATGAGTATTCGTATTTTCATAATCCTTGCACAACAATTTTTGTTTTGGCAAAAGTTTTTTTTCTATATTTTTAATAATGTCGTTGTTCTCCATATGTTAACTAAAAAAGGAATGTTTCATACATCCTTGTTGGTAGAAGTAGACTTATGATAATGCGTGTTGTCTATTCAAGTAAATGTGGGTGTTTGTGGATATAAGTAGACTATAGTAGAGTAATGTAATGAATGCAAATGCTTTGTAGTTGATTTACAATCTGCAGACAAGACACCAACCATTCTTCTTACATTCCATTAGACATTTTACCAGAGTGTTACACATATTTTGGCCAAATAATTTAGTTATGAACAAAAATTTTTGTTACGAGTTATAGATAGGAAGTTAGTTTTTGTTTTGCAACAGTTGTGTTAAAATATGACACTGCTGGGGAAATGCTAATAATATTAGACTATAGACTAGACTATAGACTAGACTATAGACTAGACTATAGACTAGACTATAGACTAGACTATAGACTAGACTATAGACTAGACTATAGACTAGACTATAGACTAGACTATAGACTAGACTGTAGACTAGGCTATAGACTAGACTATAGACTAGACTATAGACTAGACTATAGACTAGACTATAGACTAGACTATAGACTAGACTATAGACTAGACTATAGACTAGACTATAGACTAGACTATAGACTAGACTATAGACTAGACTATAGACTAGACTATAGACTAGACTATAGACTATACTATAGACTATACTATAGACTATACTATAGACTAGACTATAGACTATACTATAGACTAGACTATAGACTAGACTATAGACTAGACAATATACTAGACTATAGACTAGACAATATACTAGACTAAGCTTTGTATATACTAGCCTGTATATATCTAAACACTTTCTGCATATAAATTTTAATAAAAGCATACATATTTGCCAAAATAACTACTATTTTTACTACTAAAATATACTTTAAAATAAATGTCCTGTTATTTTTTCAACATCCTTTTTTTGGTAGTTTCTACAGTAGTAGCAACAATACTAATAACAACAACACATGTTTATGGCATGACATTACACAGGGTCTGTGTCTTTTTAGGCTCGACATATACTAAATACGTATAAAGAAAGGCACAGTGATTCCCAGCCTCGCAAGTCACAGAGAGTTTCCGATCTTGTATTTTTTTAGTATTACTACTGTTTGCAAAATTTGTTTTTCTAATCATGATGACAAGTCAGAAGATTGTCCTAAATGGATTTGATAACCGCAATGTATACCGAAGTGCAGTGGATTTATTTTACTTTTGAAATTTGAGGCAAATTTATATCAAAACGGAAAACGGACTATTTTGAAAACTACTGGGATATACATATATAAGGACGGACGGAAAAGCAGAGACAATATGAATGTTAAATGGTAATTTAATGTTTCTATTCTCTCGTAATTTTATAGCTCTAATAGAATGTTTAACTACACTTATGTTACAAGTATGACGACAGCATAAAAGTAGTATTGTAAACATAAGTGAATGTGAGTGTATAAATGTGTATGTGTAAATACTTATTTTTAAGTGTAACAGACTAAATGGTCTTCTTATGCGAGAGATGAATTAAAATTAGGTAATGTACAAAATCAGCTGAACTAGAACTGAGCTGGAATTGAGCTGGCATTGAACTAGAACTGAACTAAACTGAACTAGAATGAACTAGAACTGAACTAGAACTGAACTAGAACTGAACTAGAACTGAACTAGAACTGAACTAGAACTGAACTAGAACTGAACTAGAACTGAACTAGAACTGAACTAGAACTGAACTAGAACTGAACTAGAACTGAACTAGAACTGAACTAGAACTGAACTAGAACTGAACTAGAACTGAACTAGAACTGAACTAGAACTGAACTAGAACTGAACTAGAACTGAACTAGAACTGAACTAGAACTGAACTAGAACTGAACTAGAACTAGAACTGAACTGAACTAGAACTAGAACTAGAACTGAACTGAACTAGAACTGAACTAGAACTGAACTAGAACTGAACTAGAACTGAACTAGAACTGAACTAGAACTGAACTAGAACTGAACTAGAACTAGAACTGAACTAGAACTGAACTAGAACTGAACTAGAACTGAACTAGAACTGAACTAGAACTGAACTAGAACTGAACTAGAACTAGAACTAGAACTGAACTAGAAACTGAACTAGAACTAGAACTAGAACTGAACTAGAACTGAACTAGAACTAGAACTGAACTAGAACTAGAACTGAACTAGAACTAGAACTAGAAACTGAACTAGAACTGAACTAGAACTGAACTAGAACTGAACTAGAACTGAACTAGAACTGAACTAGAACTGAACTAGAACTGAACTAGAAACTGAACTAGAACTGAACTAGAACTGAACTAGAACTGAACTAGAACTGAACTAGAACTGAACTAGAATGAACTAGAACTGAACTAGAACTGAACTAGAACTGAACTAGAACTGAACTAGAACTGAACTAGAACTGAACTAGAACTGAACTAGAACTGAACTAGAACTGAACTAGAACTGAACTAGAACTGAACTAGAACTGAACTAGAACTGAACTAGAACTGAACTAGAACTGAACTAGAACTGAACTAGAACTGAACTAGAACTGAACTAGAACTGAACTAGAACTGAACTAGAACTGAACTAGAACTGAACTAGAACTGAACTAGAACTGAACTAGAACTGAACTAGAACTGAACTAGAACTGAACTAGAACTGAACTAGAACTGAACTAGAACTGAACTAGAACTGAACTAGAACTGAACTAGAACTGAACTAGAACTGAACTAGAACTGAACTAGAACTGAACTAGAACTGAACTAGAACTGAAACTAGAACTGAACTAGAACTGAACTAGAACTGAACTAGAACTGAACTAGAACTATGAACTGAACTAGAACTGAACTAGAACTGAACTAGAAATGAACTAGAACTGAACTAGAACTGAACTGAACTGAACTAGAACTGAACTAGAACTGAACTAGAACTGAACTAGAACTGAACTAGAACTGAACTGAACTGAACTAGAACTGAACTAGAACTGAACTAGAACTGAACTAGAACTGAACTAGAACTGAACTAGAATGAACTAGAACTGAACTAGAACTGAACTAGAACTGAACTAGAACTGAACTAGAACTGAACTAGAACTGAACTAGAAACTGAACTAGAACTGAACTAGAACTGAACTAGAACTGAACTAGAACTGAACTAGAACTGAACTAGAACTGAACTAGAAACTGAACTAGAACTGAACTAGAACTGAACTAGAACTGAACTAGAACTGAACTAGAACTGAACTAGAACTGAACTAGAACTGAACTAGAACTGAACTAGAACTGAACTAGAACTGAACTAGAACTGAGCTAGAACTGAACTAGAACTGAACTAGAACTGAACTAGAACTGAACTGAACTAGAACTGAACTGAACTAAACTGAACTAGAACTGAACTAGAACTGAACTGAACTAGAACTGAACTGAACTAGAACTGAACTAGAACTGAACTAGAATGAACTAGAACTGAACTAGAACTGAACTAGAACTGAACTAGAACTGAACTAGAACTGAACTAGAACTGAACTAGAACTGAACTAGAACTGAACTAGAACTGAACTAGAACTGAACTAGAAACTGAACTAGAACTGAACTAGAACTGAACTAGAACTGAACTAGAACTGAACTAGAACTGAACTAGAACTGAACTAGAACTGAACTAGAACTGAACTAGAACTGAACTAGAACTGAACTAGAACTGAACTAGAACTGAACTAGAACTGAACTAGAACTGAACTAGAACTGAACTAGAAGAACTAGAACTGAACTAGAACTGAACTAGAACTGAACTAGAACTGAACTAGAACTGAACTTGAACTGAACTAGAACTGAACTAGAACTGAACTAGAACTGAACTAGAAACTGAACTAGAACTGAACTAGAACTGAACTAGAACTGAACTAGAACTGAACTAGAACTGAACTAGAACTGAACTAGAGAACTAGAACTGAACTAGAAGAACTAGAACTGAACTAGAACTGAACTAGAACTGAACTAGAACTGAACTAGAACTGAACTAGAACTGAACTAGAACTGAACTAGAACTGAACTAGAACTAGAACTGAACTAGAACTGAACTAGAACTGAACTAGAACTGAACTAGAACTGAACTAGAAACTGAACTAGAACTGAACTAGAACTGAACTAGAACTGAACTAGAACTGAACTAGAACTAGAACTGAACTAGAACTGAACTAGAACTGAACTAGAACTGAACTAGAACTAGAACTAGAGCTGAACTAGAACTAGAACTGAACTAGAACTGAACTAGAAACTGAACTAGAACTGAACTAAACTGAACTAGAACTGAACTAGAACTGAACTAGAACTGAACTAGAACTGAACTAGAACTGAACTAGAACTGAATTAGAACTGAACTAGAACTGAACTAGAACTGAACTAGACTGAACTAGAACTGAACTAGAACTGAACTAGAACTGAACTAGAACTGAACTAGAACTGAACTGGAACCAAAATAGAACTGAAGTGAATTATTACACTACCTCTTATCTAAGTATTTGAATACGTTCCATTTTATTACTTTTCTGTCTGCTTATTTTCAAAAATTCTTATTCAAATCATGCGTGTGTAACATACGGCATTGCTACTAAGTTTTCCACAGTGCCATGTCTATTATATTTTAGGACTAAACACACAAACTCTATTACATATTTAATGTAGTTGTTGCTTTTGCTGTAAATTGCTGTAGGAACATCATTATTTATTTATTGTTTGTTTGTTGATTTTCATTTGCTGTTTTGTTTTACTTACATTTAAGCAAAACATACTTTAAGGTTTTGGGTCTTAGCCTTAAGATATAGACCAAAATTTGTCTTTCATTTATTTACTATATAAATTTGTGTTGTTGTTTTGGCATTTCAGTTTTATTTATTAATATTTAATTTGTTGCCATAAAATGTTATTAATTTGTTAATAAATTTTCTAAGAGAAAATTTACAAATATGCAAGATTATCTGTGTTAAAGAATGTTTAAAGACATTATTTTAAAACTTTAAATAATTAAGTTATATACAGTTTTTAAATATTTAAATTTGAGACATAAATTAAAAATGTGAAAAATATTAGTTGAGCACATACGAAAGGAGCGTATAAGTTTTAAAATATACTCATACGTCTTATATAAGATATTTAGTGTAGTATAATTTGAGAAATGTTAAAGATCACTATATTGTTTAGCTTCTTATATTCATAGAGATATTTTTGTTTTAAATTAATTAAAAAAATGGGTTATATAAATTTAAAAATGAGGGGAAAATTTTTAATAACTTCTGCTTTAACATTGTTGTGTAGAAATCGCCATAGTTTATATTATTATGAAGATGTCAGCATACATATCCCTACATGTTGTGAGAAGTTGCTCTTACCTGTTCACTCCACTTTCTTATTTTTGTATAAATGTAGAGAATAGCAAAGACTTTGTTTACTTTCGCAACCAATGAGAGGGAAACGATTAATAAGCACAAAAAACGTCTGAGGCAAAACACTGTGGAGCAACTGATAAAAACTTTTAGATGTTTCAGATGTTATACATTCTTAGACATTTAGCAATATTTCCACTGTATAATGTTGCACTAAAGATTCTCTTTCTTTAGCATCAACAAAAAAATATGCCACAGAAATGTATACACTTGATACAACAACAATAAATACTCACACAAAATAAATAACAAACACAAAAAAGACATGTAAACATTTTAGAAATTCACGTGAATCGTAGAGATTTGGTGTGTGTGTGTGCGGAACACAAGTGTTGCACTATAACAAATGTGCAGCATAACCAGAGGAAAAAACATGCCACAATAGAATACAACATGTTAAATATTCTATGAAGACAGACATTTGAACTGTCGCAGATTGTTGATGAATGCGATATAAATTGAGAGGGATGAATTTGTAGTTTTTTTCTTAAAGAAATTTCGTTTAAAAAGATTGTGTTTAATATTTATGAAAATGAATGCTTTTGGAACAAACTTATATTTGTAATTTTTTCCTAAGATTTAACTGATTGTTAGAGATTTATTTAAATACTTTAAATGACTCTCTAGGGATAAAAGTGCAAAAAGGAACTTTATTTGCAATAACATTACAACAGCAATGTATAAAATGTTGTACTTTTAAGTTTAACGACAAAATTTTCACAGACAATTTTCAGAATTTCGATAAAATTTCTTTTAAATAGAAATTTCGATAAAATTTTCTTTTAAATAGAAAATTTTCGAAAAATTTTCTTTTATATTGAAAATTTTCGAATAAATTTTTTATATAGAAATTTTCGATAAAAATGTTCTTTTTATAGAAATTTTCGATAAAATTTTCTTTTATATAGAAAATTTTCGATAAAATTTTCTTTTATATAGAAAATTTTCGATAAAATTTTCTTTTATATAGAAAATTTTCAATAAAATTTTCTTTAAATAGAAAATGTTCAATAAAATTCTTTATGTAGAAAATTTTCGATAAAATTTTCTTTTATATAGAAAATTTTCGATAAAATTTTCTTTTATATAGAAAATTTTCGATAAAATTTCTTTATGTAGAAATTTTCGATAAAATTTTCTTTATATAGAAAATTTTCGATAAAATTTCTTTTATATAGAAAATTTTCGATAAAATTTATTTTATAAAGAAAATTTTTGTAAAATTTTCTTTTATGAAGAAAATTTGATAAAATTTTCTTTTTAAAGAAAAATTTTGATAAAATTTTCTTTATAAAGAAAATTTTTGATAAAATTTCTTTATAAAGAAAATTTTTGATAAAATATATCAAAAAAATTTCTTTATTTAGAAAATTTTCGACAAAATTTTCTTTATATAGAAAATTTTCGACAAAATTTTCTTTATAATAGAAAATTTTCGACAAAATTTTCTTATATAGAAAATTTTCGACAAAATATTTTTATATAGAAAATTTAAAAAATTTTCTTTATATAGAAAAATTTTCGATAAAATTTTCTTTTATGTAGAAAATTTCGATAAAATTTTCTTTATATAGAAAATTTTCGATAAAATTTTCTTTTATATAGAAAATTTCGATAAATTTTATTTATAAAGAAAATTTTTGATAAAATTTTCTTTATAAGAAAATTTTGATAAAATTTTCTTTTATAAAGAAAATTTTGATAAAATTTTCTTTTATAAAAGAAAATTTTTGAAATTTTCTTATAAAGAAATTTTTGATAAAAATATAAAAAAATTTTCTTATTTAGAAAATTTTCGAAAATTTTCTTTAATAGAAAATTTTGTCAAAATTTTCTATATAAAAGAAAATTTTGTCGAAAATTTTATATAAAGAAAATTTGTCGAAAATTTTCTAATAAAAGAAAATTTTTTTGATATTTTATCAAAAATTTTCTTTATAAGAAAATTTTATCAAAAATTTTTTTATAAAGAAAATTTTATCAAAATTTTCTTTATAAAAGAAAATGTTATCAAAAATTTTCTTCATAAAAGAAAATTTTATCAAAAATTTTCTTTTATAAAATAAAATTTATCGAAAATTTTCTATATAAAAGAAAATTTTATCGAAAATTTTCTATAAAAGAAAATTTTATCGAAAATTTTCTACATAAAAGAAATTTTATCGAAAATTTTCTATAAAAGAAAATTTTGTTGAAATTTTCTATTAAAAGAATATTTTGTCGAAAATTTCTATATAAAAGAAAATTTGTCCGAAAATTTTCTATATAAAAGAAAATTTTGTCGAAAATTTTCTATATAAAGAAAATTTGTCGAAAATTTTCTAAATAAAGAAAATTTTTTTGATATATTTATCAAAAATTTTCTTTATAAAAGAAAATTTATCAAAAATTTTCTTTATAAAGAAAATTTTATCAAAAATTTTCTTTATAAAAGAAAATTTTATCAAAAATTTTCTTCATAAAGAAAATTTTATCAAAAATTTTCTTTATAAAATAAAATTTTATCGAAAATTTTCTATATAAAAGAAAATTTTATCGAAAATTTTCTATATAAAAGAAAATTTTATCGAAATTTTCTACATAAAAGAAAATTTTATCGAAAATTTTCTATAAAAAGAAAATTTTATCGAAAATTTCTATATAAAGAAAATTTTATCGAAAATTTTCTACATAAAAGAAAATTTTATTGAAAATTTTCTATTTAAAAGAAAATTTTATTGAAAATTTTCTATATAAAAGAAAATTTTATCGAAAATTTTCTATATAAAAGAAAATTTTATCGAAAATTTTCTATATAAAAGAAAATTTTATCGAAAATTTTCTATATAAAAGAACATTTATCGAAAATTTTCTATATAAAAGAAAATTTATTCGAAAATTTTCAATATAAAAGAAAATTTTATCGAAAATTTTCTATTTAAAAGAAAATTTTATCGAAAATTTCTATTTAAAAGAAAATTTTATCGAAAATTCTGAAATTGTCTGTGAAAATTTTGTCGTTAAACTTAAAAGTAACAACATTTTATACATTGCTGTTGTAATGTTATTGCAAATAAAGTTCCTTTTTGCACTTTTATCCCTAAGAGTCATTTAAAGTATTTAAATAAAATCTCTAACAAAATCAGTTAAATCTTAGGAAAAATTACAAATATAAGTTTGTTCCAAATAGCATTCATTTTCATAAATATTAAACACAATTTTTTAAACGAAATTTCTTTAAGAAATAAACTACAAAATTCATCCCTCTCAATTTATATCGCATTCATCAACAAATCTGCGACAAGTTCAAATGTCTGTCTTCATAGAATATTTAACATGTTGTATTTATTGTGGCATGTTTTTCCTCTGGTTATGCTGCACATTTGTTATAGTGCAACACTTGTGTTCCGCACACACACACACGCAAATCTCTAGCGATTCACGTGAATTTCTAAAAATGTTACATGTCTTTTTTGTGTTTGTTATTTATTTTGTGTGAGTATTTATTGTTGTTGTATCAAGTGTATACATTTCTGTGGCATATTTTTGTTGATGCTAAAGAAAGAAGAATCTTTAGTGCAACATTATACAGTGGAAATTGCTAAATGTCTAAAGAATGTATAACATCTGAAACATCTAAAAGTTTTTATCAGTTGCTCCACAGTGTTTTGCCTCAGACGTTTTTTGTGCTTATTAATCGTTTCCCTCTTCATTGGTTGCGAAAGTAAACAAAGTCTTTGCTATTCTCTACATTTATACAAAAAATAAGAAAGTGGAGTGAACAGGTAAGAGCAACTTCTCACAAAACATGTAGGGATATGTATGCTGACATCTTCAGAATAATATAAACTATGGCGATTTCTACACAACAATGTTAAAGCAGAAGTTATTAAAAATTTTCCCCTCATTTTAAATTTATATAACCCATTTTTTAATTAATTTAAAACAAAAATATCTCTATGAATATAAAGAAGCTAAACAATATAGTGATCTTTAACATTTCTCAAATTATACATAACTAATCTTATATAAGACGTATGAGTAATATTTTAAAACTTATACGCTCCTTTCGTATGTGCTCAACTAATATTTTTCACATTTTATAATTTATGTCTCAAATTTAAATATTTAAAAACTGTATATAACTTAATTATTTAAAGTTTTAAAATAATGTCTTTAAACATTCTTTAACACAGATAATCTTGCATATTTTGTAAATTTTCTCTTAGAAAATTTATTAACAAATTAATAACATTTATGGCAACAAATTAAAATATTAATAAATAAAACTGAAATGCCAAAAACAACACAAAACAAATTTATAGTAAATAAATGAAAGACAAATTTTGGTCTATATCTTAAGGCTAAGACCCAAAACCTTAAAGTATGTTTTGCTTAAATGTAAGTAAAAGCAACAAACAGCAAATGAAAATCAACAAACAAACAATAAAAAATAATGATGTTCCTACAGCAATTTACAGCAAAAGCAACAACTACATTAAATATGTAATAGAGTTTGTGTGTTAGTCCTAAATATAATAGACATGGCACTGTGGAAATACTTAGTAGCAATGCCGTATGTTACACACGCATGATTTGAATAAGAATTTTTGAAAATAAGCAGACAGAA